>NC_061105.1:35932789-35950289 GCF_015104395.2 Macrobrachium nipponense
AGATTTTTCCTTACGTCAAAATCCCTTTATTATTATTATTATTATTATTTGAAGGTAGGAGACCCTCTCTTAAACATGTTTTGTTAAAGATGATGGCAGCATCAGTGGAATTGATTTTATATATGGTCTTTTCAATTCTTCTTATTATTCTCTTCTCATCAGGGCTGATATTTGCTAATAGCTGGCCGATGTTCATATCTTGGTTAAAGAAATGTTTTCTAAAAATGATATTGTTATGTTACAATAAAGTTTCATACATACTTACCTGGAAGATATATACATAGCTAAGACTCCGTCGTCCCCGACAGAAACTTCAAATTTCGCGCCACTCGCTACAGGTAGTCAGGTGATCTACCGGCCTGCCCTGGGCGGCAGGACTAGGAACCATCCCCGTTTTCTATCATATTTTCTCTCTTCCACCTGTCTCCTGCGGGGAGGCTGGGTGGGCCTTTAATTGTATATATCTGCCAGGTAAGTATGTATGAAACTTTATTGTAACATAACAATATCATTTTCATACAATCAACTTACCTGTCAGATATATACATAGCTGATTGGCACCCTTCGGTGGAGGGTAAGAGACAGCTACTATATGGAATAGACAGGTAAACAACATATGTTGTAGGTATAAATAAAACCTTGGTTCCTACCTGATAGGTGGTAGACTTCGTGGGTGTTTGCCCAGTAGTCTGCATCACCTCAAGAAACTTTAGCGAGATATATGATCTATGCCAAGAGTTCTTGTGGGTCTGCCGATGGGGTCTTATCCGCTTACTCGGCAGAGCCTAAAAGGACTTTGTCAATGGGTGCTGATCCACTTATATGACAATACACCTTATGAAGGAGCACACAACCAATCCCGACCACCTGATCCTAACCATATGTTAGAACTAAGGATTGTTACGAGTTATCCCCGAACTCGTCACAACAACCGTAAACTCAAAAACCACTACGACACATACATATTTTCCAAAAAAAATTATACTCAACTAATTGGATATGACAAGAATTCTCTTACTGAACAACATAGACGGCCGCCCGTGCGAGCCAAATCCTCCATTGTTCGAAGAGACTCCGACCATATCCAAAAAGAAGAATAGTATACACATTTAAGGATTGGTGTCGGCTCCCGTACCCAGAATCGTATCTGCCGATACGATAGGACCTAGAGTAAAAACACTTCTCATACGTCACACGTACGTCTTTCAAGTAATGAGATGCAAATACTGAGTTGCATCTCCAGTAGTCGTATCATGATGTTTTTAGCGACCTATTCTTATAAAACGAGGAGAGACGTCGCAACCGCTCTTACTTCATGAGCTTTTACTCTCAGTAGTTGTAATTGTTCGTCAGGACAGACCTTATGAGCGTCCGTAATGACGTTTTTCTTACAAAGAACGCCAGAGCATTCTTGGACATCAGTCTTGTGGGGTCTTTTACCGCGCACCAAAGACCTTGTCTAGAGCCTCCCAACTGACGCTTTCTCTGAAGGTAGAACTTCAAGATCTCTAACAGGGCATAGAGACCTCTCTGCTTCTCTGCCTACGAGACTCGACATCCTTTGACTTCGAATGACTTAGGCCAGGGATTCGTGGGGATTCTCAGTGTTTTCGGGGGGGGGGCTAAAAACAGGGTCTTAAACGAGCAAATAGCCGAGTCTCCCTTGAATCCTACTTTATCCTGCAGAGCTTGTAATTCACTAATTCTTTTTGTTTTTGCCGTAGCTAAAGATACAAGGAATAGGCATTTTTCTAGTTATGTCTCTAAACGATGCCAGATGAGGAGGTTCGAATCTATCCGAAGACAGATATTTGAGGACTACGTCCAGGTTCCAGTTCGGAGGTATTGGTTCCTTAGACTTTGAAGTCTCAAAAGATCTTATGAGATCGTGGAGATCTTGTTTATTTGCCAGATCTAATCCTCTCGTTCCTGAATACAGCCGAGAGCATACTTCTGTATCCCTTTATTGTGGATACGGCTAGATGATTTTACTCTCAGGAATAGCAAGAAATCAGCAATTTCCGCTATAGAGGTAGAGGAGGAGGACAACTTCTTGGTTCTACACCACCTTCTAAATACCTCCCACTTCGACTGGTATACTTTCGTAGTGGAGGTTCTGCGTGCTCTCGCGATCGCGCTTGCCACTTCGCGAGAAAAAGTCTCTCGCTCTGACAAGTCTTTCGATAGTCGAAAGGCAGTCAGAGCGAGAGCGGGGAGGTTTGATGGTACCTCTTGTGTGGTTGTCTGAGAGATCCGTCCTTCTTGGTAGGGATCTTGGAAAGGTCTACGATCCACTCTACCACCTCCGTGAACCATTCCTGGGCCGGTCCAAAAGGGGCTATTAACGTCATCCTCGTCTCTTTTGACGCCACAAACTTTTTCACTTACTAACCCCAGGATTTTGAATGGGGGAAAAGCATAAACGTCTACTCGAGACCAGTTTAGCAGGAAGGCGTCTACCATAATTGCTCTTGGATCTTCCACGACCGAGCAAAACACTGGGAGCCTTTTTTGAAATGAATGTTGCGAAGAGATCCACATGAGGAGTTCCCCACAGAGACCAGAGATCGAGACACACTTCCTCGTGTAGAGTCCATTCTGTTATGAAGGACCTGGTTCCTCCTGCAGAGCCTGTCCGCCCTCACATTCCTTACTCCCTGTACGAATCTTGTCAGCAGGGAGATGTTTCCTGTGAGACGTCCAAAGTAATAGGTCTCTCGTGAGCTCGTAAAGGAACGAGGAGTGCGTCCCTCCCTGTTTCCGAATGTAGGCAAGTGCGGTGGTGTTGTCACGTTTACTTGCACTACCTTGTTTGACACCAGAGGTTCTAGGCTCTTTAAGGCCAGATGTACGGCGAAGAGCTCCTTGCAGTTTATGTGCCAGGACGGACTGTGCTGGTTCCCAGGTGCCTGACACTTCCTCTGAGCCTAAATGTCGCTCCCAACCTGTCTCCCGACGCGTCGGAGAACAACACTAGGTCTGGGTTCTGTGTTCTTAGAGAGATCCCTTTGTTCTTCCAGAGGTACAACCACCACTGTATGTGCCTTTATCTCCACTGGGATGGGAAAAACGTCCGACAGTTGTCCGGTTTTCCAGCTCCAAGACCTCTTGAGGAAGAATTGAAGTGGACGTATATGAAGTCTTCCTAGAGGGGAAGAATTGGTTCCAGCGAGGAAAGCGTCCCCAGAAGGCTCAACCATTCCCTCGCCGACGTTTGTTGCTTCTCTAAGAAAGAGAGAGATTATCCGCAAACCTTTTGCATTTCTCTCTTGCGAAGGAAAAACTCGAAAACCCCGAGAATCCATCCGAATCCCCAGATAGACTAGGTCTTGTCTGGGGGTCAGCTGAGACTTCTCGAGGTTCACAAGCAATCCCAACGCCTTGGTCAAATCCAGAGTCAACTTTAGGTCCTCCAAGCACTGTCTCTCCGATCTGGCCCTGATGAGCAGTCGTCTAGATACATAGAGACATTCACTCCTTTGAGGTGAAGAAATCTCGCCACTTCTTCATCAGGCTTGTGAAGACCTGAGGAGCTGTGGACAGGCCGAAACACAAGGCTCTGAACTGAAAGATCCTTCCCCCCGTCATGAAACGGAGGTACTTCTTCGATGAAGGGTGGATCGGACGTGAAAGTAGGCGTCCTGGAGATCTAGAGACACCATCCAATCTCCTTGTCGTAATGACGCTAGGGATGAAGCAGAAGTCTCCATGGAGAACTTCTCCTTCTGAACAAATTTGTTCAGAGAGCTGACGTCCAGTACTGGTCTCCAGCCTCCCGAGGCTTTCGCCACTAGAAAAAAAGGCGATTGTAAAACCCCGGGGAGTTTTGATCCAGTACTAGTTCTATCGCTCTCTTGTCCCACATTTGTTCCACCATCGATCGAAGAGTATCCCTCAGCACAGGGTCCTTGTACTTGGCTGATAGTTCCCTGGTATTGACGTTAGGGGAGGAGTGTTCAGGAAAGGGGGGATACTATATCCCTTCCTTAAGATAGTCATGAAGACGCGTCCGCGTCTACAGTGTCCAGGCCTCCACGAATCCAGGAGCCTGGCACCTACTGGTGCTTGGAGGAGAGATGTTTCATTTTCCTTTTTAAAGGGACGAAAGGCAGACCTACCTCTCTTCTCCGGAGCCTTCCTTCTTGCGGGAGGTCTGGAGGTCGGACCACCTCGAAAGGGCTGCATTGATGTACTAGGTCCTTTCTTGTCAGATACCGAAACAGGTTTCTTCTTCCTAGCTGACTGCGTCAGAAGATCCTGAGTCGCCTTCTCAGTTAAAGAGTGGAGCAACGTCCTTCACTAACTGAGAAAGGGAACAAAAGTCAGAAAGAGGCGCATACAGTAGAGCTGCCCTCTGAGCATGCGAGACTGCCTTTGTTAAGAAGGTCGCCATACACCGTCCTTTTCTTTAAAAGACCTGCTCCAATAATGAAGAGACTTCAAAAGAACCATCCTGTACCGCTTTGTCAATGCAAGACAAAATGCATAACAGGGCTTCAGGTTCGATTCCTTCTGAATCATGGGCTTTCTTGGACATCACCCCAAGGGACCAATCTAAGAAGTTGAAGACTTCCAATACATGAAAGAGTCCCTTGAGGAGATGATCCAGTTCAGAAATACTCCCATGTAATTCGTGCAGAATTGAGACTTGGACGCCTTGAAGCGTCAACCAAAGTCGAAAAATCTGCCTCTGTTGTAGAAGGGAGAGCGATACCCATATTCTCTCCCGTCTTATTACCATATGCCTCTTTTCCCAGCTAATCTTGCTGGAGGCATGCAAAAGACTGTCCTGACTAAGTCTTTCTTAGACTTCATCCATAAGTCTAAGGCGTGTAATGCCCGCTTCATCGAGATGGTGGGTTTCATGTTTAGAAAAGACGAGGGCTTCTTCGTCTTAGCACTGGAAAGAGCGAGCGCGGAGAAGGAGGAGCAGCAGGAGTCAACTCGTCTCCATACTCCTCAAGAAGCAGGGTAGTCAAAACCTTATAGTTGGACAAACCCTCTCTTTCCATGATCTTCATCATCCGAGTTTTCTTCCAACTCGGGATTTATCTGAGTCTCCGTTCTCCTTTCTGAACTTTCCTCTTCTGGAGGAGACAAACTCCTAATAGGAGAGGGGCTAAGGGAATGATACTCTTTCCTCTTTCCCGTTTTACAAGACTTGGAAGGCGTCACAAGCTCCGGCTTCTCTTGAACTTTAGAAGACGCCTTGTATGACGCTTCCCGTTCTCCGAGCGTCATGGCTGACGTCTCTTGCTGACGTCTTGATGACGCTTCGCGCCTGAAGGACGCTCCGCTCTCTAAAGGGCTTCCTACTCTCGCGTCACAAGATTGGATGGAGCGTCACGTCTAAGATCCGCTTTGAATGACGCTTCACTTCTAAAAGACGTCTTACGTTTCTCTGGCTTTACGAAACTCTCGTAAGCCCCCGTTCTAGCTCTCGAACTCGCAGCTTCTGCAAGACGTTTAGCAGTTTCACGTATGTCTGACGCTTCTCTTCGAGCAGGTGAGAGAGGACGAGACTTCTTAATTGGAAGCGTCACGTCCTTCCGACGGGGCGCTAAAACTCCCACAAGAGATGACAGTTGTTCCTGAACCGCCATAATTATCTCTTGACGCTTCTCCCACGTCTAGTGCATGACGCCTTTCGTCATCACTCGGGGAAGAAGAATGAAGGGGTACTTCCGCACCAGCGTCAGGTGACGCTGACGCCACCTTCGCTTTCTTAATAGCAGACGGAGCGTCATCTGAGAAGCGCTCTGGGCTCGAATCTATGTCGGGCTTCATATGTACGCTTCAGCGGTCTCGATAAGTTCGACTCCTTCCACCCTCGTTTAGGTGAGGGAGAGGGAGAGGACGAGAGAAACACTCGCGAAGGACGCTTTTTTTCTATAGCGCCCTTGAGCGCCTGCCATGAAGCAGCTAGCTGAAGGGACGTCTGACCGTTGGGGATTCCCCACGACCTCTTAAGGCTTTCGACTTTCCTTCTCCTCTGGGCATGGGAGCTTGGAAGAGGTCTAGGCCTGGGAGCGTCGCAGGGACGATCAAACGCCCCCTCCACCACACTGGGAGAACTCACTTCACTGAAATGTTCACTATCACTAGCCTTACCTTTGGAGTCAGCCATCTTGGACTTCATGTCTCTAATAGTAGCTTTCAGATTGGCGATTTCCGATGCCGAATCCGAAAAAGCACTCTGAGAATGAGATATATAGGGAGAATCTACATCAGTAGGATTAGAATTATCCGTGAAAGGCTCAATAGGCCTTGAACTCACACCTTTCAGTCGTCTAACTCTATCCCTCTCTAACTTCTTCAAATAAGAAGTCAAAGTCTTCCACTCTTCTGCATTCAATCCCTCGCATTCCTTACAAGTATTAATAGCAGAAACACTGAACCCCCCTACATTTACGGCATACAGTGTGAGGATCAACCGAAGCCTTCGGTATCCTCACCCTGCAGCCTACATTCACACACATTCTCACACTCACATTAGAATCAGACATACTGAGAAAAATCCAAAAGAGTTATTCCAAAAACAGTCCACAGTAGCGAATGCCAAAACACGATCCAAATACGTCACCAAAAAGCCGAAAAAACGTTGATCAAATGTTGAAAAAATGAATCTAAGTCAGGAGGTAATAACACAATGTTGATACCACGGCGACAGAGAAAATATGATAGAAAACGGGGATGGTTCCTAGTCCTGCCGCCCAGGGCAGGCCGGTAAGATCACCTGACCTAACCTGTAGCGAGTGGCGCGAAATTTGAATTTCTGTCGGGGACGACGGAGTCTTAGCTATGTATATATCTGACAGGTAAGTTGATTGTATGAAAATACTAATTTATTGTTATGATAACAAAAGTGATTAACAAATCTTAGTAATGGAATTCCAACGTTTCCAACCGTATCATCGGTTCATTTTCAAGGAAAGGTGAGCGTGAACTGATTGGAATGGGGTCGTTCGGCGGTATTTATTGTGTCCCAGGTGCTCTGTCTGATTGGGGCGCTGCGTTTTCATTGGCTGAAAACCGAGGATTAAAGTCCCTGAGTCAAGCCGTCTTGCAGAGGTGGAAGCTCGCACTGCTCTTCGCGTGCGGACGCTGGAGACTGGGAGCATAGTATTGGGCAGGGGCACCTGATTGGTCCGTTCGATCGGCTCTATGGTGCCGGCGGGCAGCGCCCTACGTGCCACCGTCGGGAGGAGTGAAGTCTCTTGAGTGGTGTTAAGGCTGGGCTCTCCTTCCTGATGTGTAGGCCTCTAAGAGGCGGAGGCGACGGTGGTCTGCTGCCTTATCGATAATACCAATATTAGGAATAATGTCCTTCCGAGTTATCCTGGTATTGTGGACGTTTTTTGCATGATTATGGATGGCGCCTTCCTGAGCGTGGCAGGATATCCTCTTGGAAAATCGCATCGTTGTCATACCAATGTAGGCGCCGGGGCATTCCCGGACAGGGCATTTGTATTGGTAGACAACGTTAGTTTTTCTTGAGAGGGTCCTGCATCACAGGGGCTGGGTTGTTTTTCATAATCAGGCCACTGGTCTCTTGCTTTTATAGTAAATGATCAATTTTACTTTTTCACAGGGTCCGTGGGGGAGACATTCCTTTCGATGATGTTACGAAGGGCTCGTTCATCCTCTTTGTATTTCTTGTGAAATGCTCCCTTGTAAAAGAGAGTGACGTCTTCAAGGGCGACGGGGCGAGGCTCCTGCTGGTACCACTTATCGATGTTTCTTTCTGCGAATGGCTTTTTCGATGTCCCGGTTGGAATACCCGTTGTTAATTAGAACTTGGGCAACACGTTCTAATTCAGTGTGCGTGTCCTCCACGAAGAGCAGTGTGAGAGAGCTCTCTTGATGAAGGCGCTGATTGCAGTGCGTTTGTATCTCTCTGGACACTCGCTCTCGACCGTTCAGGCACATGCCCAGGTTCGTGGGTTTCGTATTAACACTTGTGTTACGAAGCGTTCTTCTTGTTGCTCGACGAGAACGTCAAGGAAGGGAGGCGACGGTCACGGCAATGCTCGATGGTGAGTTGAGTCTGCTGTGGTCCGTGGAAGGCTTGTCGCAGGCGCTCTATTTCTTCCACCGTGTTGGCACTGATGAAGGTGTCGTCAATATATCGGACGTACATAGACGGTTTCTCGATGGTGGCGAATACCCGACGTTCCACAGTACCCATGTAGAAGTTCGCGAAAAGTACTCCGAGGGGAGAACCCAACGCTACGCCGTCTTTTTGCGTGTACATATGGCCTCTGTGGGTGGAGAAAGGGGCCCTTTTCGTACATATTTCAAGGAGTTTTTGGAGGGCATGCTCAGGGATGTTTAAGGGGGGCGTGGAGTCGTCTCTGTATACACGATTCAGAATTATCTGGATTGTTTCATCCACGGGGACGTTCGTGAACAGGGACTCCACGTCCATCGATGCAATAACTCCTCCGGACGGTGTCGTTTTCAGGGCTTCTATAAACTCGGCAGAGGACTTCAAACTGTGGTCATCTGGAACGTAAGGAGTCAAAATAGCATTCAATTTCTTCGCAAGCTGGTATGTAGGAGCGGGAATTTGGCTTCCAATGCCCTTCACTTGCTGCCGATCGTAGGGGACTACGACCTTGGCTATATATACGGGAATGTTAAAACCCATAAACCAGGGAAACCCGTTACGCCCCATCATTAGCCAAATTACCCACTCCTACATACCAGCTTGCGAAGAAATTGAATGATATTTTGACTCCTTACGTTCCAGATGACCACAGTTTGAAGTCCTCTGCCGAGTTTATAGAAGCCCTGAAAACAACACCGTCCGGAGGAGTTATTGCATCGATGGACGTGGAGTCCCTGTTCACGAACGTCCCCGTGGATGAAACAATCCAGATAATTCTGATCGTGTATACAGAGACGACTCCAACGCCCCCATTAAACATCCTGAGCATGCCCTCCAAAAACTCCTTGAAATATGTACGAAAAGGGCCCCTTTCTCCACCCACAGAGGCCATATGTACACGCAAAAAAGACGGCGTAGCGATGGGTTCTCCCCTCGGAGTAACTTTTCGCGAACTTCTACATGGGTACTGTGGAACGTCGGTATTCGCCACCATCGAGAACCGTCTATGTACGTCCGGATATATTGACGACACCTTCATCAGTGCCAACACGGTGGAAGAAATAGAGCGCCTGCGACAAGCCTTCCACGACCACAGCAGACTCAACTTCACCATCGAGCATTGCCGTGACCGTCGCCTCCCCTTCCTTGACGTTCTCGTCGGGCAACAAGAAGAACGCTTCGTAACACAAGTGTATACGAAACCCACGAACCTGGGCATATGCCTGAACGGCGAGAGAGAGTGTCCAGAGATACAAACGCACTGCAATCAGCGCCTTCATCAAGAGAGCTCTCTCACACTGCTCTTCGTGGAAGGACACGCACACTGAATTAGAACGTGTTGCCCCTCCCAAGTTCTAATTAACAACGGGTATTCCAACCGGGACATCGAAAAAAGCCATTCGCAGAAACATCGATAAGTGGTACCAGCAGGAGCCTCGCCCCGTCGCCCTTGAAGACGTCACTCTCTTTTACAAGGGAGCATTTCACAAGAAAATACAAAGAGGATGAACGAGCCCTTCGTAACATCATCGAAAGGAATGTCTCCCCCACGGACCCTGCGAAAAAAGTAAAATTGATCATTTACTATAAGAAAAGCAAGAAGACCAGTGGCCCTGATTATGAAAAACAACCCAGCCCCTGTGATGCAGGACCCTCTCAAGAAAACTAACGTTGTCTACCAATACAAATGCCCTGTCCGGGAATGCCCGGCGCCTACATTGGTATGACAACGATGCGATTTTCCAAGAGGATATCCTGCCACGCTCAGGAAGGCGCCATCCATAATCATGCAAAAAACGTCCACAATACCAGGATAACTCGGAAGGACATTATTCCTAATATTGGTATTATCGATAAGGCAGCAGACCACCGTCGCCTCCGCCTCTTAGAGGCCCTACACATCGGGAAGGAGAGACCCAGCCTTAACACCATCAAGAGACTTCACTCCTCCCGACGGTGGCACGTAGGGCGCTGCCCGCCGCACCATAGAGCCGATCGAAACGGACCAATCAGGTGCCCCTGCCCAATACTATGCTCCCAGTCTCCAGCGTCCGCACGCGAAGAGCAGTGCGAGCTTCCACTCTGCAAGACGGCTTGACTCAGGGACTTAATCCTCTGTTCAGCAATGAAAACGCAGCGCCCATCAGACAGAGCACCTGGGACACAATAAATAAAACCGCCGAACGACCCCATTCCAATCAGTTCACGCTCACCTTTCCTTGAAAACATTGAACCGATGATACGGTTTGGGAAACGTTGGAATTCCATTACTAAGATTTGTTAATCACTTTTGTTATCATAACAATAAATTAGTATTTTTAGAAAACATTCTTTAACCAAGATATGAACATCGGCCAGCTATTAGCAAAATATCAAGCCCTGATGAGAAGAGAAAATAAAATAAGAAGAATTGAAAAGACCATATATAAAAATCAATTCCACTGATGCTGCCATCATCTTTAACAAAAAATATTATTATTATTATTATTATTATTATTATCATCATCATTAATACCTAGATCCAGAAGAACTAGAGTCTGGCATCATGAAAAGTCAACTATTCGTCAAAATCGTGAGAAAAAAAAGTCATAACCGCTGATAAAAATCTCATAAAGACGCCTATCACTATCTAATTCCGTGGAAAGGCTAACTATACCAGAATACTTCACCAATTGTCAATGAGAAACAAGCAGAAAAGTATGAATTCCAAAAAACTTTAGACTGCTACCAACAACTGGTGTACAGCCATCAGCTGGCAGAAACAAACTGAGCTCTTTGTGAAGTTTTTCTCTCTGTAGAACCCTGAAAGTGGGTGGTCTTGTTACCTACCCAAAACAAACTAGCGACTAGAGAGACCTGCAAATTTCAAAATTTTAACTGCCAAGCAAGGGGAACTCTTAGCTGTGTAATTGCTAGGTAAGTTACTTATACATATACATATACATATACATATACATATACATATACATATACATATACATATACATATACATATACATATATATATATATATATATATAATAATACTCTATATATATATATATATATATATATATAATACGTATATAAAAGTAGAAATTTTTTGTTCTCATTACCAAAGAATATATATATTCAACTAAGATTATAAAGACCTTTTGGTGCCAGTGTACTCTGAAATCTTTACATGTAGCTGGATATGCTCTGCTTGCTCCCATTAGGTTCGTATATGGGTAACTTAATTTAAACATCAAGACCTTAACTATGACCTCAATCTGGGAGGAAATTGAACTGCCAAAAACACTAACAACCCTTATAACAGGAAAACAAAAAATGCCCAAAAAAACACCCTAACCAACTTATTAAACAAAAGGGGACATGGTTTTCATAGCAACACACTGTGCCAATTCTCATCAAACTTAAAACTGATTAGGCATATCAAGATCCATTCACCAGGTTCTTTTATACCCTGATAAGGTAACAAACACAACACACACCGACATGGGTAAAAGCATAAACTGCTTCCGACATTTCAAGACTCAGCAGCTTCAAACAATACCTTTAATGCCAAAGAAGAACCAGGTTCGATTATTGTTTTCAAACTCTGTTCCAGCACAGTCTGGTTGTGTCCACAGGTTAAATTCATAATTGACAGGAAGAGCATCAGGAGTGGGCTGATTCGTGGCTGTTTTGTGCGATTTACGTCCACTCCCAAATGTCCCAGATGAGCTGCTACCTCCTGGGTTGTATGCGGCTGATCCCAAAAGATGCACGGACCCTAAAACAAATACGAATATAATTCAAATGATACACAATACAGTAAATGCAGTGAATTGTCATATACAGTACAATATATTACTTTTTAATAAATATAGTACAGTACCTATATTGCAATATTAAACATGTACTATGGAATAATATAGCACACACTGATTTAACTGTTCATGAATAGCATTCCCTGTTGTCATGACTACTTATGAAAGTAAGCTCATAATTAACGACAAAAACATTAGCTTGACTGCTTTTGAGTATCTGATTTCCCTCTTGGTAATTTAAACCACTTTCTCATGCATAATAGATGTGGCAACATCCCTGTCTCAGGAACTGACCACTGTTGTAAATTATTATGTACGTAATCACAACCTTTGCTAGCCCTAATTCATTTTCAAAAATAATTTGAGAACCAATTTCTATAAAAACTACATTTCAACTTTCAGCAGTCAACTATACCAGACTGACACAGGGAGTCAAGGACTAAAAACAATTCAGTATAAATTTAGTTTCTTGTTTCTTCTTTGTTTTCAATGATGATTCAATCATCATCAGACATATACTAGTACATACCAGCTCTTCACATTTCAGCATTCCAAGTATTTTGGCATCTAAAGGTTTATTCATTTCAAGAATAAGCTTTACAACTAGTATAAGTAATATTCAAGGTTTTTTATAGGTTGCTTTCTGTCTTTTAATCTATTTTCTTTGCTCTCTTTTTCATTTCGATGATCACCTTCAACATTTTACCCCACATCACATAATGAATTTTCCATGCTAGGTTCACCTACAAGCAGATATATTTACTCTATAGTCTGGCTAATTTACCCTTTTCATAACCATGTAATAAAATGTTTAATACAGACAGTACTTTGATGACCAAGCTGCACTTGGTTTAACTTAGTAATTCATACAATTAGAAGATAATGTACTACCTTATCACCTTTAAAAGCATGACCCTTGTATTTCTTTCACTCCCACCTTTGGTGGTGTCTCCAACTTGTATAACTACAGTGGTACCTCAACATATGAAAGTCCCAGCTTATGAAAAAATCAAGTTACGAAAGCAAATACAAAGATTTTTTTGGCTCTACATATGAAAATAATTCAGGTTACGAAAGGTTGTTGCTGTAAAATCCTGAGATTCGCCCGGACTCCCGAGAACAATTTTAAAACTCGCGCGCCGCCAACTGAGTAGACTCGCCACCATCCTTCCTATTGGTCAGCATCATGCCTCTATGTAAAGGCGTTCCTTGACCATTTTTTGCGGCATCGTTATTTTAAACACTGGAATTTGTTCCTTCACATATACGTATTTAGTTTGTTAAACTAAATTCGTGTTAGTGATTTCGCTTTCGTTGTACTGTAATTTACTTTATCTTGTTGTGTGTGAACTTAATTACTTAGGCTATTAGCCATGGGTCCCAAGAATGTTGGTGAAGTTCACGGAAAGAAGAGGATGCTTTCTATGGAGAACGAAGATGGAGATAATCAAGAATTGTTAACGTTTTCTGCCATTTGTTAATGTGTTTCGTAAAGTTTAGTGTTAATGTTTTCTGCCATTTTTTAATGTGTTTCATATGAGAGAGAGAGAGAGAGAGAGAGAGAGAGAGAGAGAGAGAGAGAGAGAGAGAGAGAGAGAGAGAGAGAGAGAATTATTTTTTATTATGTGAAATTTAATTTTATTGAACTTACTAATACAGTATTAATCAATATTATATTAATATTTGAAAATTAGTAAATCATTTTTGTATCATAAAAATGTATTTTGTGAAAATAACATCAAAATACACTAATTAGTTATGATTTTTGTCGGAAAACCCCGCAAATAGGCGAATTCCCTGCAAATAATGGGTAGATATGGTCCAGAGAGAAATCTGCGGATCCATGAGTCCGCAAATCAGGAGAAAGCGAATACGGGGGGGCCCACTGTGTGTGTGTGTGTGTGTATAAATATATATATATATATATATATAATATATATATATATATATATATCGAATATATATATATATATATATATATATATATATATATATATTTTTATATATATATATATACGTTATAATATATATATATATATATATATATATATATATATATAGATACCATATATATATCTATATCTCTATATCCTCTATCTATATCTATATCTATATCTATCTCTCCTCTATCCTCTCTCTCTCTCCCTCTCTCTCTCTCTGCTCTCTCTCTCTCTCTTCTCTCTCTCTCACTCCTCTCTCTCTATACATATATATATATATATATATATATATATATATATATATATATAATATATATATAATATATATATATATATATATATATATATATATATATATCTATAATATCTATATCTATATCTATATATATATCTATATCTATATAAATATAGCTATATATATATATATATATATATATATATATATATATATATTATAATATATATATAATATATATATATACATATATATATATATATATATATAATATATCTCGAAAAAGCGAGATAGCCGAGCACTTTCGGTCCTGTTAGGAACCTTTACTAAGTAAAAGATCCAAACAGGACCGAAAGTACTCAGTTATCTCGCTTTTTCATCATTTTTTCCTTGTGGCAAATAACCTTTATTTATAGTACATAGCATCACGTTTTATATACTTCGTGATCAAGTTATTCATATGTATATATTATTAATATAGATATATATATATATATATATATACAGGCGGTCCCCGGGTTACGACGGTTCCGGCTTACGACGTTCCGAGGTTACGACGCTTTTTTCTTAAAATATTCAATGGAAAATCCGTCCTGGGTTACGACGCTTGTTCCGAGGTTACGACGCTGACGCTTCCGACGCTCCGAGTTAACGACGCTTTTAAAAAACTCATACTATGATAAAAATCCTTTATAGTTTAGCACAGTATATTAATAAAATAAGTTTCGGTTAGATACAACAAAAATTTTAAGGTTATGATGATTTTGACACGTTTTATGTCGTATTTTTTCTATGATTTTAGTGACGCCTCATATGCGGAACTAGTTTTCCGAGCGAATGAATAACTACTAGCTTGCGGTGCGCAAAGTTTACATATAACAGTCCAAAAGCACAAATAATGAAAATCATTGCTTGTTTCCAGTAATAATAACAAAACGAAGTTTCTGTTAGATTACAACGAGAGAGAGAGAGAGAGAGAGATGAGATTGAGAGAGACGAGAGAGAGGAGAGAGAGAGAGAGAGAGAGAGAGGTGTCTTCCGACGCTCCGAGTTAAGGACAGAGAAGTGTTCGTTTCGTTAAACGGCCTCTGACTTCATGCCAGTAAATGTTTTGTTGATACTAAAAATAAGCCTATTTAAGATACGTTTTACTTTAATTAGTCTATATGATACGTAAATAGTATCAACTGTTCTTGTAGCCCTCAAGATTTGGCAAAATCGAAGTATCCAAAAGAGAGACATTATCCAGTACACTGGAACCTTGACATACGAATTTAATTTGTTCCGTTACCATCGTCGTATATCAAACAGTTGTATCTCAAAGCATTTTTTTCCCATTTAAAATAATGTAATAGGTATTAATCCGTTCTAGCAGGTATGAAACCACACCTAAACACAGCTAAATTACATATATATACACAATTTATACACAAATAAACGAGTAATAACACACATAATGATAAAATAACAGCAATGTGATAAATGATAATAAATGTTAATAAAATCAATTAAAAAAAAGAAAGGAATTTTACTTACCACAACGAAAGATGACGTGAGGCCAGCAGGGGGAGGAGTAGGGAAGGGTGGCAGGGAACGATTTGTTCTCTTTTTATTTACGTATGTACACTAATAACTACGTAATAAAAACACAAATGAAATAACATTGCTAAACTAATTTTTATTTTTTTATTTTAATCAGTTTGTAGTTTAGAAATAATGGTGATGCCTTTGGAAGGTTTATGCTTTGCTATAATTTCATGTTTGCTTCCATCGAAATCATTTTCTTGGGTTTTTTTCTTATCACCTGCTTTGTCTTTAGCTTTGAGACCCATGGTTAATAATAAAATAGACAAAATAACACGAAAAATAGGCGCAAATACAACGAACTAAACAACGACGTGTTAACATGCAGCACCAACAAACAAACAGACTAAACGCCATTTATCGGTCGCCTATACAACTAACACTCATCGCAAATCGTCTCAATATTTTCGTTGTATATCAAAGCTTATATTTTCGCAAATTTTCTGTTGTATCTCAAAACATTCGTATATTAGGGCAATCATGTCAAAGTTCCAGTGTAATTTGATCAGAGAGAGAGAGAGAGAGAGAGAGAGAGAGAGAGAGAGAGAGACGCCTTGGCAACAATGGTCACCGTCTCGGGGATTGACGTAACATTTATTTTCTGAACAGATAGACAGAGAAGTGTTTCGTTTCATTAAACGGCCTCTGACTCATAGCAGGAAATGTTTTGTTGATACTAATATATAAGCCTATTTTTTAAAGATACGTTTACTTTAATTACTAGTCTATATGATAACGTAAATAGTAATCAGCTGTTCTTGTAGCCCTCAAGATTTGGCAAAATCACTCCAGGTTGTACATAAAACTTCAAGAATGTAGTGTCACCAGAGGATTACAATAGTTTTTACCTTCAAGAACCAGCATTCTTGAAAATAACTCCAGGTTGTACATAAAACTACAGGAAACAACATGTAGTGTAACCAAAGGATTACAAGTAAGGTTTTTATAACTTTTTATTAGTTTAAGACATATTTCCAAGCGTCGTTCCGGCTTACGACGATTTTCGGCTTACGACGCGTCTCAAGAACGGAACCCCCGTCGTAAACCCGGGGACTGCCTGTATATATATATATATATATATATATATATATATATATATATATATATATATATATATATATGTGTGTGTGTGTGTGTGTGTGTGTGTGTGTGTGTGTGTGTATAACTGAATCACAAAAGTTTGGAACGTGATACGTAAATCCATATTTAGTCTATTTTCTTTGCTCTCTTTTTCATTTCGATGATCACCTTCAACATTTTACCTCATATAACATAATGAATTTTCCATGCTAGGTTCACCTACAAGTAGATATATTTACTCTATAGTCTGGCTAATTTACCCTTTTCATAACCATGTAATAATATATATATACAGGTATAAACCACGAGGGAAAATAAACAAAGGAGTTTCTGCAAGATCTTTCGATGTTCAAGTGTCCTTTAGTTAGCAGATGAACTGCTCATCTGCTAAGTAATGGATGTTTGAACGTCAAAAGATCTTGCAGAAAAACTCTGTTGTTTATTTCCCTCGTGGCTTATACCTGTGTAATATATGTACCATATATATATATATATATATATATATATATATATATATATATATAATATATATATTATATAATATATATATATATATATATAATATATATATATATATATATATATATATATATATATATATATATATATATATATATATACAGTGGGTCCCCCGTATTCGCGGGGATGCGTACCAGACCCCCCCGTGAATAGTTAAAACCCGCGAATTGTTTGGAACCCCTAAAAATGCTAAAAACAACCTATTTTGTTAGTTAAAACTCAAGAAAAACCCACTAAAAAT
>NC_061105.1:35955289-36020289 GCF_015104395.2 Macrobrachium nipponense
CGGTATCTGCTTTTTTTGCTTCCTTCAATTCCCGCATGTGCTGGAATCCAACATATTTTTATTAATAGTCCTGATTGAATAAGTTGGTATATTTATATTTGGATTTCTTGTGCAAGACGATTTGTAGACCTGTACTTGTTTATAGCATCAATAGCACTTTGTGAGTCACTGAAAATTATGGTGGAAACTGCTCTCTTCTCAGATATTATGTCTAGTGCTATTCATATGGCTGTGAGTTCAGCTGTGCATACTGATGATATTGGGGGAAGACTTATCTTAACTAACTTATCTTTTGAGAATGTTGAAGCTCCTACACCAGTGTTGTTTTTAGATCCATCTGTATAGATCGTAAGTTGATCTCCTTCGTCTGATGTGCTCAAATGCATGTTGGCAGTACAATTCTGTGCTTGCCATATTTCTTTTTAGTAGAACTGATAGAGAAGTACATATTTTTACTCTTTTCAAAGTCCAAGGTGGTGGGAATTCCATTGCTGGGTGGAAAATTGGTTTGATATTATGTGAATTCAATAAATATTTGGTTCTTTGTGGGAAAGAGCTAGCACTATGGTTTTCAAATCTTTGATTATGATTCAGAAAGCAGGTAGCACTGGGAGATAGTCCTGCTTGAAGGGAAAGGCCCCCCACGCATAGTCATCAAATTGTGGTGATGTTTTAGGGGTAATATGCCTGGTTCTACTAACAGGAAGTTTATAGGGGATGATCAAAAAGATTCCGTGCACAAATATATTCCTTCATGATGCAGTGCATCTAGTGTTTTTAGTGTAGCTTCTGAGGCAGATGAATATATTAGGCAACAATAATCTATTATAGATAGTACTGTTGCCTTGTATAACATAAGCATGGTGTTACGTCCAGCTCCCCATTTGTTATGTGACAGTTTTTTCAATATAACTAGGGCTTTTATGCCTTTTGCTTTAATATATCTGAGGTGTGCTTTCCAGTTCAGGTGCTGATCAAACCCCATTCCTAGGTATTTAACATTTGTGCAGAATTTTATTTCGGTATTATAAAGATATAGCTTAATTGTTTGTTGTTTTAACTATCTTTTATCTTTATATAAAATTATTGCATTTGTTTTATCTATTGAAAATTGGAATCCTACTGAATTTGCCCAATTGGTAATATTAGAGATGGCTGTATTGAGGATTCTTTGGGCATGTCTTAGAGTGCTACTTGTATAATAAATGGCAAAGTCATCAACATACAAGCTTTTTTTAACTTCTTTTGGTAAATTTATTGTAATATTATTGATTGCTAAAGCAAACAGAGTACAGCTTAAGACACTGCCTTGGGGGATTCCTTCCTCCAATTCATACATAAACATTTGAATAGGAACTTTCTATTCGAATTTGGAAAGTTCTATCTGATAGAAAATTGTTAATAAAAATTGGTAAATGCCCTCTTATACCTTCAGTGAAATTTTTGCATGATATTGAGTCTCCATGTTGTATCATATGCTTTTTCTATGACAAAAAATATTGCCACTGTTAATTTTTCCTGATCAAATCCTTCTTTGATATGATCCTCTAGACAGGTTAGTGGTTCAAGGGTTGATCGACAAGCTATTGATCCTGATTGCGTTGGTATTAGAATTAAATTTTTAGTTATGAATATGTTAGTCGTGAATCAACCATTTTTTCTAGTACTATTTTATATAGACAGCTGGTCAAAGATATAGGTCTATAAATGGAAGGATTACTTGAATCTTTCCCAGGTTTGTTTATAGGGATAATGATAGCATATTTCCATTTATCTGGAAAAACACACTTCATTCAGGTGGTTAAATAGAATTTTAGTAAACATGATTTGGCAATGGGGGCTAGTTTTTGTATCATTTCAAATCGGCCTGGGGCCGATGGATGACATGAATCTAGAGCATTGTTTAATATTAAATGCATAATTATATTCTAGATCTTCAATAGTTTCAAAATTAAGTATAGTATTTTTTCCCTGTGTTCTTATATTTTGAAAATGATCATTCAGATTGGAGTGGGCACTTATATTTTCAAAGTATGTATTTTCCTATTATATTCAAAATTTCATATGGGTCATGATATAGTTTCCCATTTAGGTTTATTGCACTTCCTGGGTGTCACATATTTTCCGTTAATTTTTCTTATTTTTTGGAAAATATCTTTCATAGATATATTTGTTGACAAGCTTGATACATAATTATTCCATGATAATATTTTCTCAGTTATTACAAGTTTTCAAAATTTGGCATTTGTATATTTGTTGTATAAAGGTTTAATGTAATTGATTGTTATGTTGATGACCACTATCTTGTTCAGTATATTAGTATGGTAGGGCAATTTGTTGAGGGCTTTGAGCCGTGTCTTAATTCTGCTAAGATTTCGACTTAATACGTGTTTGATTTTGCTTAAAGTTGCTGAGGTTGGGATCCACCATGGGACAGGGGATTTATTTTGGGTGTGGCCTTGTTTTAGGTATGCTTTTTTCAGAAGCATTTATTATGAAATCCATGAAGAATTCACATATTGTATGGTGGTATATTTCTGGCATGTAGATTGTAAATGTACCAATCTGCATTTTGGATATTATATTTTACAGGTGGCAATATTAAATTATTGTTTAAATAACTAAGGACTACAGGGAAGTGGTCACTGGTATACGAGTCATCCAGGACATTCCACTCAAGTCTTTCAGCTAAGTCGACTGAGCACAGCGAGATATCTACTGAAGAAAAGGTTAAGTAGGTATTGGAGAAGTAAGTTGGCACATCACTTTCATTTAGGCAGCATAAGTCATGCTCCAATGTTTGTTCCTGGTGCGTCCAGCAGGGTGACTGTTATCCCAAAGGGGGCTATGAGCGTTAAAATCTTCTACTATAAGTAGGGGTTCACGCAGATTACCAATTGATGCTGGTAGATCACTGAAATTTGAGCTAGAAGTTGGTTGGTTGTATAAGTTACAAATTGTGACCATATTTTTGTCCTGCATGTATAATTTGATAGCTGTTATCTGATATGATAAAGATTGTATGTTTAAAAGTTCATAGGTGATACTATTATGAACATATATTGCTGTGCCTAGTTTTCCACCTTCAGTTGGTGAATAACAAGCAATTTTGTACTGTTGAATGTTTGTGGGGTTAGATCCTATGTGTTGTGATCTCGTATGATTATTTGTAATTCACCCAGACGTAGTTGGATTAAGTGGCCATTTCTAATCCATTGAATAATTTTATATTCCATTGTTGGGAGGAATTGGTGTTAAATTCTGTAAATTGATTGCCGATTTTACTTTGCCTCGAAGTTTATATGCATTTGAATTTATTTGTGTTTTTTTAATTGTTGTATTTGTACGTTGGTTATTAGATTCATAAGTAAGTTTACATAATTGAATATTAATAAGTCTATTCTTTATTTTATAATTTCCTTTTCGTATTTCAAGGATTCAGAGCATAATTCGTTCTCATGTTGGTGTGTTAAAGGCATTTCCTTAATTCAATAAAATTGTCTATACAATTTCGTATTGTGTCCTCCGTCTTAGTGGTTAGCTGGTTATATGTCCTTAAGGAGCACTCATTAAAACAAAAGATGAAGCATGTTTGGTGATGTTAATTATTGGTTCAGAAGTATTTGATCCAGCTTTAAAAATTTCTGGCTTTGTAATTCTATTGGTCTTTTTCTTGGAGATATTGATTGTCGGTTTGAGGGGTTATTTGTTTTGTTGTTGTTTATGGACTATTTGGTCTTGTGGATGGTTGGGGAGTGATAGTTATATTTTGGTTTGGTTTAATGGTATGATTTTCATTAGTATTATTTGATGGGAATTGTAAAGAGTGATTAATTGATTCTTTACTGTCCAGATGTTGGTTGAATTAGTGGGTATCGTACTCAGTTACTGAATTCAATTACTTTGAATTCTACAAATAATTTGAGATTATTTGTTAATATTTGTTTTATTCTTTTATATTAAGAGTCAGATTTCTTTTGAGACTAATATGAAAATTACTTGTTAAAATAAATTTATCTTAATTAGAATGAGACGTATGCCTTTGCATTACTTTAAAATACACACATATATTTGAATACATGAAATGCTACTTCATATACTTATAAATGATATTTCTTGTATTCTTTTTCGTGACCATTTATTTATTAATTATACTAATTCTTCTGCAAGGGCCAAAAAATTTTGGGAGAGATGACACCAGTACCTTTCGTCCGATAGCCCACAAATTCAGAGGTATTGGTCCTATCCCTGCATTCCGCAAGAACCTGTCGGTTCCACAGGTATTGAAGGCTGGGTCTGGGCCAACCAGACCACCTTCACTTCCTTCTACCTTTGGGATATAGCCCATAGGGAACCTTTTCCTTGGGACCCATGGTGCAGCGGAATCAAAGCTTAGTAAAAAAAAGCAAGCAAACTCCCCACAGTTACGTTAATCGTACAAGCTGACAAAATTTCCCACAGCCACACCTTCCCCTTTACGTTACTTTTTACCAGCAGGACAATAGGTTCAACGACATACCGGACACACAAAACACAAACTCACCTCAGGCTCCAGATACTCAGGGCTAGGCTGTGCTGTCCACTGGATATAGGCTAATCGAGACACCACCACCAATAATCACAACACAAAACAACCAACTGAGAACCACAACAACTTAACAACCCGACAAATCACCAAGCAGACGAACACCAATAGCTCAAAAGAACACGACAACCATACAACTCAACCCTGCACAACAACCTGCCAACACCAACACTGCCCCAACCACCGCTCTCAGACACCGAAATGCACTACCAACCTCTTTAACTTCACCACAACCAGACACACACACACGCACAACAACTTTATGACACCAAAATCAACAGACCACCAAAGGATAACTGCTGCCCAAACCAACTCTATGACTTCAATAAATGCCTTCCTTCTTACGACTCCCGTAACAGACTCCTGCCACTGATATGCACAACAGAGCGCCACAACAGACGCACGCTTACGACCGCCAATCAACCACTCCCATTTATTCCTCCACCACTCTCTCTCTCTCTCTCTCACGCAACCCTCGGAGACGTTGTCAAATATGAACTACCATCATTACTCCTCCATAATGGTGGCTGCTCAACAAGTTGTGTAGCTTACCCAGCTCCTTTAACTGTACAAGGTTGCATCTCACCTTTGTAAACTGTGCAAATGTGGGTGTGAATGAGAGAATGACTGGCTCCTCTTTTTCCCCTTTCCATTCTTCTCTCTTCCTGTGGGCAAAGAGAGTCATGGTCTTCACACGCTGGAATAGGTGGCTGATGCAGGTAAGCTATATTTACAGAGCTCCATTCTATATTACTTTCATTAGGATACAGAAGCATGTATCCTTCCCTTCCCTTACAAGAGGGAAAGGGAACTTTGGCATAAGCCAAACCCAATGCTTGTATATTTGTCTTTTTGCTACCGACTATAAATGTTCTTGTTTGCTATTCATAAGAGGCTATGATTGTCTCCCACTTATGAAGTGGTTCAGAGGTCTGGCCATTAGTCATGCAGTTCTCCTCCTTGCTCTTACGACTAGGAGGGAAATGATATTGTTATTTTACAATAAAGTTTTGTACATACTTACCTGGCAGACATATACTTAGCTTACGTCTCTGACGTCACGACAGAATTCAAAACTCGCGGCAAACGCGACAGGTAGGTCAGGTGATCTACCTTACCCGCCGCTGGGAAGCGGGTGTAAGAACCAACATACCTTTCTTGCCAGATTTTTTCTCTCTTATACCTGTCTCCTGAGGGGAGGCTGGGTGGGCCATCAATCGTATATGTCTGCCAGGTAAGTATGTACAAAACTTTATTGTAAAATAACAATATCATTTTTGTACATGAACTTTCCTGTCAGACATATACTTAGCTGATTGACACCCTTGGTGGAGGGTAAGAGACAGAAAATAACAAAGAAAAGGTAAAATAACACCTGTTGTAGGATATAAATAACCTTGGTTCTTACCTGTTTAGGCTGAAGACTTCATAGATACTGTCTATTAGTCTGCATAGCCATAAGAGCTACAGCAAGGGCGTGACCTACAGCTGAAAAGACACTTTGGGTCTACTAACGGGACTTGATATCCGCTTACTTAGTAGAATCCAAGTCGGATCATGTCAATGGGGGTTCGCCCTCTTCTATGACAGAACCTGTCCACTACCAACGCAGGGAGCTTCAAACCAAATCCGATCACCTAACCAAACTAAAGTTATTAGCATTACGAAACTAAAAAAGATGCCTACCTGCATCATTTTTCATACAACCATATGATCTCAATTAGCAAAAACAAGGGAAAAAACTACTAAGGATATGTTCCAGCTCCCTGCCCCAGCACCGAATCCGCCGATACGTACGGGCCTAATGCGAAGCACTCGTCATACGTAATACTGACGTCTTTTAGGTAGTGGTTGGCGAATACTGAATTACATCTCCAGAATGTAGTTTTCATCAGATTCTGAAGAGACATATTCTTATTAAAGGCCAAGGAAGTGGCAATGGCTCTCACTTCATGAGCCTTGACTTTTAGGAGCTTGAAATGTTCTTCATTACAAGATCTATGTGCTTCTTTCACAAGACTTCTAATGAAGAAAGACAGCGCATTTTTCGACAATGGTCTGCTGGGGTCCTTTACAGAGCACCATAGTCTGTCCTCAATGCCCTTAAGGGTTTTCTTCTTCTGAAGGTAGTATTTTAAACTCCTAACAGGGCAAAGAGTTCTTTCAGGTTCTTCCCCTACTAGGGCAGATAATCCACGAACCTCAAAGCTCCTTGGCCAAGGATTTGAGGGGTTCTCATTCTTTGCTAAAAACGAAGGAAGGAAGGAACAAACCATGGAATCTCCTTTGAAACCTACCCTTCCTTCTAGGGCATGAATCTCACTAACCCTTTTAGCGGATGCTAGAGCCATGTGAAAGAGAGCTTTCCTCGTAAGATCTTTGAAGGAGGCTAAATGTGGTGGCTCAAACCTAGAGGACCTCAGGAAACGAAGAACCACGTCCAGATTCCAACTTGGAACTTCGTTAGAAGTTTTCTTGGAAGTTTCAAAAGATCTTAATAGATCATGCAGATCTTTGTTATTCGAAAGATCTAAATTCCTATGTCTGAACACAGCAGCCAGCATGCTCCGGTATCCTTTAATAGTAGATACTGCCAAACCGCATTTTTCTCTGAGGAAAACTAGGAAATCTGCTATCTGAGTCACAGAGGTACTGGAAGAGGAAAACTTCTGGTTCCTGCACCACCGGCGAAAGACGTCCCACTTCGACTGGTAGACTTTAAGGGTCGAAGGTCTTCTAGCTGAGGCAATAGCCTTAGCAGCTTTTGTCGAAAACCCCTTCGCTCTGACAAGACTTTTGACAGTCGAAAGCCAGTCAGATTGAGAGCGGGGAGGTTTCTGTGATACCTGTCGAAGTGGGGTTGTTTGAGCAAATCTTGTCTTTGTGGAAGTGCTCTTGGAAAGTCCACCAACCATTCCAGTACCTCTGTGAACCAATCTTGGGCGGGCCAGAACGGAGCTACTAGCGTCATTCTTGTCATCTCCGAGATCGCAAATTTCGTTGAGGGTTTGTCCCAGTACTTTGAAGAAGGGGGGAAAGGCGTAGACATCTAGACCTGTCCAATCTAGGAGAAACGCATCCACTGATACTGCTCCTGGGTCTGAGATCGGGGAGCAGTAAAGTTCGATCCTTGCATTCCTTGCTGTTGCAAAGAGGTCGATGTGAGGTCTGCCCCATCTTCTCCACAGGTCTTGGCATACCTCTGAGTGGAGGGTCCACTCGGAAGGCAGAAGTTGATTCTTCCTGCTCAGGAGATCGGCCCTGACGTTCCTTTCTCCCTGTACGAATCTGGTGAGAAGACTGATCTTCCTTGTTTGAGACCACAGCAGAAGATCCCTTGCTGTTTCGTACAGGGAGAAGGAGTGTGTCCCCCCCTGTTTTTTGATGTACGCCAAGGCTGTTGTGTTGTCCGAATTGACCTGCACTACTGCATTTCGGACGTGGGGCTCGAAGGCTTTCAATGCCATCCAGACTGCCATCAACTCTTTCTTGTTGATGTGCCAGGACACCTGATCCCCCTTCCAGGTGCCTGACACTTCTCTTGTCCCGAGCGTCGCTCCCCAACCGGCTTCCGACGCGTCGGAAAACGACACATGGTTGGGGTTCGGCATGTAAAGAGACATTCCTTCCACAAAACGAAGTGGGTTGTTCCACCACCGAAGGTCTCTCTTGATTCCCCTTGAGATCTTGAAGGAGAACTCCAGGTCTAGGGAGAGACGCCTCCAGTTCTGGTATAGGAAGAACTGTAGAGGCCTGAGATGCAACCTTCCTAGAGAAACGAATTGCTCCAACGAGGAGAGTGTCCCCAGCAGACTCATCCACTCCCTCGCTGTGCATGCATCTTTCTCTAGGAAGGTCGTTATTTTCTCGTAGCAACGAGCTATCCTCTCTGGCGACGGAAAAGCCCGAAAAGCCAGAGAAGCTATCCGAATCCCCAGATAGATCCGCTCTTGACTGGGGATTAATTGAGACTTCTGGAAGTTCACCAGAAGTCCCAGAGAACTTGCCAATGTAAGGGTCTTTTGAAGGTCCTCCAGACATCTTTCTTGAGACTCTGCTCTGATTACCCAGTCGTCGAGATAAAGCGACACCCTCACTCCCTCCAAATGTAGCCACTGCGCCACGTCTTTCATTAACCCCGTGAAAACTTGGGGTGCAGTCGACAGGCCGAAGCACAAGGCCTTGAATTGGAAGATGATTCCTCCCATCATGAATCGTAGATACTTCCGTGAAGAAGGATGGATCGGCACATGAAAGTAAGCGTCCTGAAGGTCTAGAGACACCATCCAGTCCCCTGGACGAATGAAGCCGCTAACACTGAGGAAGTTGTCTCCATGGCGAACTTCCTCTTTTCCACAAAGACGTTCAGGGCGCTTACATCCAAAACCGGTCTCCATCCTCCTGAGTTCTTCGGAACTAGGAATAGTCTGTTGTAAAAACCCGCAGAGCGGGGATCTTTCACTAGTTCTATAGCCTCCTTCTCTAGCATGAGATCTACTGCTAGAGAAAGGGCTTGATTCATGATGGGGTCCTTGTATATGGCCACCAACTCCCTCGGAGTTGTCGTCAATGGTGGTCTTGACGAGAAGGGAATGAGGTATCCTTTGCTGACAATCGATAGGGACCAATTGTCTGCCCCTTTGTGGGCCCAGACGTCGGCAAATTTCAGTAGTCTGGCACCCACTGATGTCTGGAGTTCTTGATCGCTATTTCTTCCCTCTGACTGACCTAGAGAAGGTTTTACCTCTCTTAAAGGGTCTAGTTCCTCTGGTTGAAGAACCTCTGACAGTGGGTCCTCCTCGAAAGGGTTCCTGTCTCAGAGGAGTCTCTTTCTTGGCCTTGGGTTGGAAGACAGAGCGAGGTTTCCTGGCCGCCTGGGCTAACATGTCCTGAGTAGCCTTAGCTGAAAGGGCACTCGAGACATCTTGAATAATTTTCTTGGGGAACAGAAGAGGAGAGAGTTGAGCATACATAAGAGAGGCCCTTTGTGCATGTGAAACTGCCTTAGTGAGAAACGAACAGTAGACTGACCGCTTCTTAATAACTCCAGCTCCAAACAGTGAGGAGACTTCACTCGAGCCGTCTCTCACTGCTTTGTCCATGCAAGTGAGGACGCAGTTAAGATCTTCAGGAGACAGTGAATCAGGGGTCTGGGTCTTATTAGCCAGAACTCCTAAAGACCAATCAAGGAAGTTGAAAACTTCCAGGACTCGGAACATTCCCTTCAGTAGGTGGTCAAGTTCGTTCATCCCCCACGTAGTCTTGGCGGACAGGAGGGCGGAACGACGAGCAGAATCCACCAATGAAGAGAAGTCCGAGTCCGCAGACGAAGGGAGAGCGAGGCCTAAAGGTTCGCCCGATTCGTACCAGAATCCCAATCTGCCAGTCAGTTTAGATGGAGGGAAAGAAAAAACAGTCTTCCCTTTCTCTTCCTTAGAAAGGAGCCATTCCCCAAAACCTCTAAGCGCCTTCTTCATGGAAACAGTAGGTTTCATCCTTACACAAGACGAAACCTTCGACGTCTTCGAAGTGGAGAATAAAGAAAGAAGAGAAGGAGGAGCCACAGGAGAAAGGATATCTCCGAACTCTTGCAGGAGCAAATCTGTCAACCTCTTATAGGAGGAAACAGAGGAGTCTTTTGGTCCTTCTTCTTCTGAGGGATCCTGTTCTTCCTGAGCTGAAGAACCCTCATGATCCTTAGAGGCGCGACTATCCTTATAAGAGTCTCTAGAGGAAGTAAGACGTTTACGTCTTGGAGACAAAGCTTCAGAAACGTGCCTACTTGCAACATCCTTCTTTTCTGGAGGAGTGCGTTTTCCAGATTCTTGGAGCCTAACAGGAGTAAGGCGGCTGTCAGGAGCAGAGCGCCTGTTTGAAGAAAAACTTCTATCAGGCTCTTGGCGCCTATCCAAAGGAGAGCGGCTACCAGGCGAACAGCGCCTGCCATACGAGAAGCGGCTACCAGGCTCTTGGCGCCTGAACCGAGGAGAGAGGATCTCTGGCGACGAGCGCCTACTAGGTGAGCGCCTACAAGGGGAGAAGCGCCTGCTAGGATCTCGGCGCCTGACTCGAGGAGAGTGAAAGTCAGGAGAAGAGCGCCTGCCAGGAGAAACGCGCCTAACAAGCTCTTGACGCCTGTCCAGCGAAGAGCGCCTGTCCGATTTAGGGCGCTTGTCAACAGAAGAGTGGAGGCGAGACGAGGAGCGGCTACGAGTCGAGTAGCGCCTACTAGGCTCTTGGTGCCTATCAAGGGGAGCGATCCTTTCTCGAGAAGAGCGTCTGTAGGGCGAAGATCTCCTACGAGCAGTCTGCTCCTTGTCCGAAGGAGAAACAAAGACATCCTGTCTGTCAGGCGAATGGCGCTTGGACGCAGATGGGATCTTGTCCGAAGCAGAAAGTCTCCTGCGAGAATCCGAACGCACAGGTGAGCGGGCCGCTTCCGTCGAATAGCGAGAGTCAGGAGAGGGGAGCCTGGACTTCTTTACAGGAAGCGAGACGTCCTTCCTACGACGAGAAGACACGCAAAGAGAGCCAGCCAGAGCCGAAATCTGCGCCTGAAGGTTAGCCAACACCCTTGCAGAAGAATTCACAAACTCTTGAACAGGTGACGAGGCTCGATCTCTGCTCGGGGAACGATACTCCAGAGATCTCTTACGTTTCTTCGCTTCCACCTCAGGCTCTTTCGAAAAAACTTCAGGGCTGGTGGACGGCGCAGGGAGCGTTCCAGGCTCTCTTCGAAGGGCGCGAGGCTTCCGAAGAGCTCCATCCTCGTTTAGGAGAAGGCGAAGACGAGAAGCATTGGCGCAATATTTCTCTCTTGGAGCGATCCAAGGTAGCCTGGGAACAATCAACAGGAGCTACCGAGGGGACGCCTGACCGGTGGGGATGCTCCCTAACCTTCCTGCGGCTTTCGACTTTCCTCTTCCACTGGGACTGGGAGTCTGGAAGAGGTCTAGGCCTGGAAGCATTAGGGAGCCGATCAGACGCACCCTCCACTGCACTGGGTTCACTGCACAAATCACTATTGGAATCACTCTTACCTTCTAAACGTTTAATTTTCATCTCCATACTGCGAATGGTGGCTTTCATAGAGGCCACTTCCGAAGGCGCATCTTCGGCTTCGGTGCAGGGAGCAGGAGCTGAAACTGGCTAAGGAGCTACTTCTAAAATAGGATTATCTACATATATCCAACTCGCTAATACAAGATCTACTACTGCTCCTAGAAGAAGCTTTCCTTCCACAAATCGCGAATGCCAGGCCAAAAGATCGGGTACTTCACCAAAAGTCCGTAGAAACAATCCAGGGCGAAAACGAGAAAAGAATCCAATTGTCAAGAGGTACCGACAACAGGTGTGGTCGACACCGACGACAGAAAAAATCTGGCAAGAAATGATATTGTTAAGATACAATAAAGTTTGTTCATACTTACCTGGCAGATATATATATAGCTGTATTCTCTGAAGTCCGACAGAATTTCTAAAACTTACGACACACGTAGTGGGAGTTAGGGTGGTTAGTACCCATTCCCGCCGCTGGGAGGCGGGTATCAGGAACCATTCCCATTTTCTATCAGATTTCTATCTCCACTGTCTCCTGAGGGGAGGTGGGTGGGTACTAAAATTATATATATCTGCCAGGTAAGTATGAACAAACTTTATTGTATCTTAACAATATCATTTTGTTCATGAAACTTACCTGTCAGATATATATATAGCTGAATCCCACCTTTGGCGGTGGGAGAGACAGAAAAAAGGATTTTAGAAAACATATAAATGTATATGATTGACATCTTGGTTCCTTACCTGTTAGCATAGCTGACTTTGTGATTACTGTCACCCAGCCTGCTTCTGCTTCACTAGAGTTACCAACAAGGTAGTGACCTATGTAGTTGGTGCGCTCTAGATGATCTGTCAACGGGGACGGGACCACAATGTGACTAGACCATGACCATACTTCCGAGGGCAACGAGGCAAAAACCACCACCTAAGTTAGCCTAACAACAAACTCCCATATACCAAAGGCTAAAGGAAGGGACGACTGTACTCGGCAGCCGACCCTACAACCATAAACATACAAATATTAAAAACTCACCTACCCTTTTCTATGGGAAAGGATGAGTGCTACCTCCTGCCCCCAAAATAGTGTCTGCGGCGACGTATGGTCCGAGAGAGTAACAGCTTTCATAGGTCGTTCTCCACCTCCCGTAGGTAGTGAGAGGCGAACACTGAGTTACTCCTCCAAAAAGTAGCACTTAAAATGTCTTTAAGAGCCATGTTTTTCTGAAAGGCTATTGAGGTCGAAATAGCCCTTACTTCGTGCGCGTTAACTTTAAGTATCTTCAAGTCACTGTCTTTGCAAGAAGCGTGCGCCTCTTTAATGGTGTTTTCTTAAAAAGAATGCCAGTGCATTCTTGGACATGGGCATGTTTGGTCTCTTGACCGAACACCATAAGTTCTCTGCAGAACCCCGGCAATCCTCGTTCTACGAAATATACTCTCTAAGAGCCCTAACAGGACACAGGACTCTTTCTGGCTCTTGACCAATGATCTCAGCCATACCCTTGATCTCGAATGTTCTAGGCCACGGATTGGAAGGGTTTTCGTTTTTGGCCAGAAACGACAAATTCAAAGAGCAGACTGCATTATGCCCTTTGAAAACCGACGTGTTTGCTGATAGCCTGTATTTCGCTAACTCTCTTCGCCGTCGCCAGAGCAGTTAGGAATACAGTTTTCTTCGTCAAATCTCGTAGAGCGAAGATGAAAGAGGTTCAAAACGATTTGACATCAAATATTTTAGGACCACATCCAGGTTCCACGAAGGTAGCTTCGGTAGTGGTACCTTGGTCGTCTCGAAAGATCTCAATAGATCATGGAGATCCCTATTGTTAGCGAGGTCAAGACCTCTATGGCGAAAGACTACAGATAGAATGCTTCTGTAGCCTTTAATAGTTGACACTGCCAACTTTAGATCTTGTTTCAGATAAAGCAAGAAGTCGGCGATCTGGCTCACAGAGGTAGTGGTAGAGGAAACTCCTTTTCTCTTACACCAACTTCTAAAGGCTGCCCACTTCGATTGGTAAACCGCGATTGATGATGGTCTCCTCGCGGTGGCGATAGCTTTAGCCACTGATTTCGAAAAACCTCTCGCTCTGGCCAACTTTTGGATAGTCTGAACGCAGTCAGACTCAGAGCGGAGAGGTTTTTGTGGTACCTCTCGAAGTGGGGCTGTTTGAGTAGATCTCTCCTTAACGGAAGAGATCTCGGATAATCCACTAGGTAGAACATCACCTCTGTGAACCAGATCGCTGCGGGCCAAAAGGGGGCGATTAAGGTCAACCTCGTCCCCTCCGATGCTGCAAATTTTCTCATCACCTCCCCCAGGATCTTGAAGGGGGGAAAAGCGTAGAGTTCCAGGCCCGTCCAATCCCATAGAAGGGCGTCTACTGCTACTGCTCCCGGATCGAGAAACCGGGGAGCAATACAGAGGAATCTCGCCGTCCTTGATGATGCGAAGATGTCCACTAAGGGGCATCCCCAAAGACCCCACAGTTCCTGGCATACTTCTTGATTGAGAGTCCACTCTGTCGGCAATAACTGTCCTTGTCGACTGAGGAGATCTGCCCGGACGTTCTCGACTCCGGCAATGAATCTTGTCAATATTGTGACTTCTCTCTCCTTCGCCCAAAGCAGGATCTCTTTTGCTAGAGAAAACAGGGAGCGAGAGTGTGTTCCTCCTTGTTTCTTCAAGTATGCAAGGGCTGTGGTGTTGTCCGAGTTGATCTGAACCACACGACGGGAGACTTTGTTCTGGAAGAACTGGAGCGCTAATTGAACCGCTGCCAGCTCTTTGAAGTTGATATGCCAGGTTACCTGTTCCCCTCTCCAGGTACCCGACACTTCCTCCCCCCCTAGAGTTGCTCCCCACCCCGTGGATGACGCGTCGGAGAACAACACTAGGTCGGGTGGGGTTCTGAAGCTTGAGGGATACGCCCTCTGACAGCTTCCACGGATCGAGCCACCATCTTAGATGGTTCTTCACCTCTTCCGAGATGTTTAACTTCATGTCGAAGTTGTCCTTTTCTGTCCAGCTGTCCGACAGAAAGAACTGAAGAGGTCGGAGGTGTAGCCTCCCCAGGGAAACAAACTTCTCCAGCGAGGAAATGGTCCCCAGCAGACTCATCCATTCCCTCACCGAGCATGAATCTTTCCCTAGAAAGGCTGACACTTTTCTATGCCTTGTTGCTGACGTTCCTGGGACGGAAAAGCCCGAAAAGCCACTGAATCCATCTGAATCCCCAGATACACGATGGACTGTGTTGGGGTCAGATGTGACTTCTCGAAGTTCACCAGAAGTCCCAGGGACGCAGCTAAAGACAGAGTCGTCTCAAATCCTTCAGGCACCGGGTCTTCTGCGAGGAGGCTCGTATGAGCCAGTCGTCTAGATAGAGCGAGATTCTGATGTTTGGAAAGATGGAGCCACCTCGCCACGTTCTTCATTAAGATGGTGAAGATAAAAGGAGCCGTACTCAGTCCGAAACAAAGAGCCCTGAATTGAAAGACCTTCCCTTTCAATACGAACCGAAGGTACTTCATCGATTGGGGATGTATCGGGACGTGAAAGTAGGCGTCCTGGAGGTCGAGTGATACCATCCAATCTCCAGGTCTTAAGGCCCCGAGAACTGACTGAGGTGTCTCCATCTTGAACCTCTGCTTCTCTATAAAGAGGTTTAGACGACTTACATCCAAGACGGGCCGCCACCCTCCCGATTGTTTCGGTACAAGAAACAATCTGTTGTAAAATCCTGGCGTTGCCAGGTCTAAAACCTGTTCCACTGCTATTTTTTCTCGAGCATCTGCTCGAGCAGGTCGAAAAGAATCTTTCGCTTTGTTAGCGGATACGATGGGGACAAGTCCCTGGGAGTGGAAGTCAACGGGGGCGGCTTTATGAAAGGGATCTTGTAACCCTTCTCTATGACGTCGAGAGACCAGGTGTCTGCCTCTCTTACTCTCCAGGCTTCTGCAAACAACTGCAGCCTGGCTCCTACCGGTGACTGAAGGCACGATCTCTCACTTCTTACCCCTAGACTTGGAAGGGGCTCTACCTCTAGGAAGGCTTCTTCCTCGAGGAGACGATCTAGCGGAAGTCCCTCCACGAAAGGGCTTCTGCTTTCTAAACTGTTGCGTTCCTGACGACGTTGAAGGGCCAGCCGGACGTCTCGAAGACTGAGCCAAACAGGTCTTGTGGCTTTCTCCTGCAGACTCACTGCCAGATCCTTCACCATAGCTTGGGGGAAGAGATGACTCGAGAAAGGAGCATACAAAAGTTCTGTCCTCTGAGCGGGAGAGAGAGACTTAGCCGCGAAGTTGCAATAAAGCGACCTTTTCTTAAGAACCCCTGCTGAAAAATGAGAGGCTAACTCCTCTGAGCCATCCCTGACGGCCTTGTCCATGCATGACAATACACTGGACAGCTCCCCCAAGCTGATCGAGTCTGGCTTACGAGATTGGTTGTCTAAGGCTCCAAGACACCAGTCTAAAAAGTTGAAAACTTCTAAGGACCTAAATAGTCCCTTCAAAAGATGGTCCAGTTCGGAAGTCGTCCAAGAAACCTTAGCCGATGCTAAAAGGGCCCTCCTTGAGGCATCCACCACGCTGGCGAAATCACCTTGAGCCGACGTAGGAACCTTCAATCCTAATTCCTCGCCTGTCTCATACCACATCCCTGCCTTACCGCTAAGTCTAGACGGAGGCAGGGCGAAAGTAGTTCTTCCTTTTGCTTTCCTAGACTCCATCCAGGCGTTTACCTTCCGGAAAGCTCTTTTCGTAGATAACGACGTCTTCATCTTCACGAAACCTGGAGACTTACTTGTCTTCGACGACGAAAACTGAGAAGGAGGAGAAGGAGGAGCAGCTGGCTGAAAAGTATCGCCAAACGAATCACGAAGTAGTCGTGCCAAAACTTGATAATCTGACGAGGCAGACGTAGCAGGTTGATCAATCATCAACATCCTCCGAAGAACCGCTAAGTTCTCCTTCTTCCCTCCCCCACCCGAGTGCAAGTCCGAAGGAAGAGGCAGAAGTCCTTTAGCTCCAGTCTCCTATCTGAACGATGAAAAGAAGACGAGGGTAACGGATCCTTAACAGTAACAGGATCAGGAGTCACTTTTAGAGGCGAACGTGCCAAAGTCTCGGGAACCACATCCGAGTGACAGCGAACTTCCACATTCGCGTCCACAGAGGTCTTACTAGAACGTCTACGAGCGTCCATCTGAGCGTCCAATGTAGCGTTCTCTCGAGCGTCCAAATCAGCGTCCAACCGAGCGTCCAGCGAAGCGTCCAACGGAGCGTCCATCAAAGAGACTCTTCTACCGTCCCGCGAAGCGTCCTTCCGAACGTCCAGCGAAGAAACTTGATCCACTGCCCGACTAACAAAACGTTGAGCGTCCACACTGTCATGTCGCAGAGGTGCAGAACGCAAATCGTCGTCAGCAGAAGCGTCGAAGTCGGAACGCCGAGCGTCCTCTCTACGGGAAGGGAGAGGAGCCTGCAGAGAACTCTCTCTAACTTGGCGTCTACCGTCACCTCTAGCTGAACCCTGGGGAGCAAAACGACGTCTAGAGGGCGAAATATCAGAAGACGGGGACGAAAAAGGAGCCATTGGAGAAGACTGCTTAGATCTCTTGATAGGTAGTCTATCGTCTTTCCTTCGACGCGGGACCGTCTCCTTCTGTTTCAGTAAAGCGTCCAGTTGCCGCTGCATCGCAATGATGATCTCCGTCTGAGATGTCTCCTTACGCGGAGACGAGCTGCGCTTGTGAGAAGGAGAGGGGCGAGGGGACGCCTTCTTCCTTCTCCCAGGAACAGCCTTGGGCTCTAGAGCAACTGGGGCGCTCGAGGGCGTCTCGTCGGATGACGTCCTATACTTCTTCTGGGGGGAAAAGCTACGCTTTCCGGAGAAGAATGCCACTCAGACATAGCATGACGTGAAGCGTCCAGCTCTTGAAGAGTCCTCTTCAGAGGTCGCGAATCCGATCGAGATTCCCACCCCTTGCGCGGGGAGGACGCGTCGGAAGACGAGAAACAATCCTTAAGGATACGTGCTCGAGCACGCTCCTTAGCAGCCTGGGAAGCGTCCACAGGAACTGCTGAAGGGACGCCAGATCGGTGGGGGTTCCCCGTAACCCTCCTTCGGCCTTCGACATGCCCTCTCCCTGAGTCCTGGGAGTCCGGCAGAGGTGCCCAGCCTAGAGGCGCTATAATGGGCCGATCTGACGCCCCCTCCACTTCACTAGGGGCACTATCACTGCACTTATTTTGCCTGTTTTCAAGGGCAAGCACTTTAGATTCAAGCGTCTTCAATGAATCTAGAATAAGCGAAAGGGCATTACCCTCCGCAGACACCACTTGAGGGCACGAAGGCCAACACTACAGGGTTAGGAGACACAAAATCTAAAGGAGGGTTAGAAGGGGATACATTAATACCCTGTCTGCTACCCGACTTACTCCTGGAGGAAGACCTCCTAATCCTATCACGTTCTAACTTCTTAACGTAGGATTCATACGTCTTCCATTGCAAATCATCTAAGCTTTCACACTCATTACAGCGCAAATCAAATCTACACTCTTGCCCCCTACACCCTTTACACAATGTGTGAGGATCAACCAAGGCTTTTGGAAGCCTAACCTTGCATTCCACTTTCGAGCAACACCCTGGCGCTATCCAGAACTACAATCAGACATTCTGGAGAAAAAATCAAAAAAGCAAGTCCAAATCCAGTCCACAGTAGCGAATGCCAAAAACAACGATCCAGGTACTTCACCAAAAGTCCACAAAAGATGATCAATTGCTTAGAAAAGCGAATTCCAGTCAAGGAGGGCAGCAACGATGTTGATACACGGCGACAGAAAATATATGAGTAGAAAACGGGATTGGTTCCTAGTCCTGCCACCCAGGGCAGGCCGGTAGATCACCTGACCTACCTGTAGCGAGTGGCGCGAAATTTGAATTTCTGTCGGGGACACGGAGTCTTAGCTATGTATATATCTGACAGGTAAGTTGATTGTATGCACCTGTGTTAGGCAAACACCAGGCTGTTCATAAGACAATTTCAAATTCCTCCCTCCGATGATTGAGTCTTCCTAATGTAAAGGACTGAGGGTTTGTATAGCGTGTAGGAACAAATCACAATTTTTAAAAAGTAAATTGAGACCTTGTCTCAATAAAGGTGGACAAGTTTTTAAACTAATTTGCACAAACCAGAGCCTTTTACCATATTAGTACTTCAACCATCTTCCATAGTCCCTGAAGCCAGAGGAAAAGTGCTTAATGATGGCAGGTCAGTCTTGGTCCCACCCCACCACACCAATAGTTAACTACCTTGTTGCCCCAGTTTCAACGACCAATTCCAGCTCACACTGAAGAATTCCCAACACATAATATAAATTGTTAGCAATCCAAAGTCAGTGGGAAGCAACACAAAAGAAACAATAGTAGTTCAATATCAAAATAATGCTATCAGCAAAGATTCCAAGAGAGAACCCACTGAAAAGGCAAGATCAAAGGAGATGAGAGTATTCTTGGTTTACATCTTCATGTAAGTGTGCAGGCATTACTGATCCTAAAAAGAGCATTTTTCTTTGTGTAGGCTATAGTCAAACCAAAATGTTGTGGTGGGTGACAGAAGGTTTTTTCCTGGACTAAATTGTTCGCAGTTAAGAACATTTTGGTCATTTTACCCTTAAGGAAACCGACCTATTTAAACATAAAACCTCTGCGGTAAACGTGGATTAAGCACAGATGGAGTTGTTCGCACTTTACTTATCCCAGATTTTTTTTTTCATTTCTTCTAAACACGATCTCGAGTAACCTTTGTTTGTGTTTAAAAAAAAACACACATTGAAAGGAAAATCATTAAGAACCACCAAAATTTACTCTTTCTTTCTTTAGAAAACAAAGTACAGTCAATGACAGATCTCAGGTAAAGTCATAAACGAGGGATTAACCTTGAGGCTGAGATTTAAAAGGATAAATCTGGCAGTGCTGTATTCTTTTCCTGGCACCACCCTAGCCATCTTAGAATCTTGAAAAAGACTTTTTCTATACTTAATGTTTAAACCGATAGTCTATTAAAGAAAGGTATTTCTACAGAAGCAGTCCGCACGGACGGCAAGGAACGTAACCGCGGATACGACATCCACTAGGGATTGGGGCGTCCAATGTATTTCGCTGTGTTTAGTACTGGCCCCCCGGGGGTTAATTACAGTCGTTTGAATAAATATTACTTAAAATTTTTGTTCAGTAGGTAAAACTGCATAGAACCACCGCAAGTGCCATAGTCTAGGCCACCGCGGATAAGTACCCTAGATCTACCAAAAGAAACACAAAGGCAAGGTACAAGGTATGGTTGACCCTTACTAGCATACGAATGTACAGATTTGAAAAGAGATAGCCTTTTATAATCTTTTAACTGCACTACCTATCCCAGAATAAGACTACCTCCAAACTCCTTATTGGCCAAGTTGATCTTACTAAAAGATTTTATTGGGTACTGGGGTCATATCCTGAAAGGATTGAAATTCCAGCTTGCATGATTAGGATTTAACTCGTCATTATACAGCCATAAAATTCGTTTAGTCAATCATCTTCGTCTATACATACAGCATTGTGTATATGAACATCGTCACTCACTCAACTCACCCTGTAAAGAAAGTACTTACAGACGTGTTCTTCCTGCTTCAGAATGGAAAGGGCGGAAGAAACTGGGATGAGCCCTTTAGCTATGCAACGAGAGTTTACGTTTGTGGACGTGAAGCTACCAGTATTCCAGATGTATATAAACTATTTATGATAATTTATAATAACGGAAAAAGAAAAAAAGAAAAACAAAGCAAGAAACAAAAGTGTGGGTGGAGGGACTGGTCTCGCGCCATCCAGTACCAAACTTAATCAGGCTTTACTAATATACCAATGAGATGTTCCCTCTGTGTACAAGGGAAAAAGACGTAAACTTTTAGATTTAAATATGAAGTATTCTGATGACACCTCTCGTCATCCGCCACGACATTTTGATTCGACTATAGTATCAAGTTTGTGTAAGCTAGTAACAGGTATTTTCTTTATTTGTGAATGACAAATTTTTCCATTTAATCTCCCTGACAAGGATAATTTATGTGTGCTTACATGGACAACTGTTATAAATTAATGTGAACAATTTCATATGTCACCACCCTCATTCCATATTTGCAAAGGCTTCTGACAGCAGGTGTCCACATTGATACACACACACACACACACACATATATTATATATATACGTATATATATGTAAAGAAATTTTTCATGTTAAAACAGGATGTCTCAAGTATAAGAAGCTCATTAAAACACTAGCCTGCCTTCCACCCTTGGTAAGGATGGAAGTCAGTCCACTGAAGTATATAGTCCTTAGCTTTAACCCAGTGTTTTAATAGGCCTTTTAGCTATATCTGTATATATATATATATATATATATATATATATATATGTGTGTGTGTGTGTGTGTGTGTGTGTGTGTGCATGTGTAGCACAAAGGCAACATCATATACCTAAATTATACATCTTTTCTTTTCTCATAAGACATATGCATCAATAAGTATGTCACTTAGCTAAGTCTATGCAATATATAGGTTATGCTACATTTTTTGTATCTAATATCTGTCACTGAGCTCAGGAAGATGAAATAGAAAATTGAAAAAGACTACCTATCTAGTATAGCCTTTTGCTACCTAGGTACCTATTACAATACTACTGTTTAAGAGCAACTGTGTTACTAGATACCAAGTAGATACATAATTAACATCTATATAATTACATAAGTTACATACACTTACTTTACATTCACTAGGTACTAACTGCACATTACAAATTTATTAAAAATTCGTTAAATAGCTATCTAGTCTAGCTAGTAATACCTTTGTTAGGATCCGGACAAGCCTAAACTACTGAATTACAAATGTAATACTTCACCTCATAAATACTAGATCTAACCAGAAGGCATAAAGACAACGATAAGGACTACGTGAACACAGTGTAGTATGCTCATTACGGTGAAAATCTTACAGGTAGGAAAAGGTTGGGCGCAACCATCGTAAATTTCTGTTTTGTATTGCGACTCCTTGAAGTCCCCATTTTCGAGCAAAACGTATCACTTTCAACAAGCATTAAACAAGGATTGTAACGATTCCCTTAGGAGACGACTAATGAGGGTATCCTTCAAATTCAAGGGATCCTACGAAAACATCAGCTGATATCAGCTGTCGTCTCGTATGTCAACAAATCAGCTGCAGAAGGTAAACAGATGACGTTCAATTACACTAAAGTATCCTTACCCATATTTTAGCGTTTTTCCTCTTCTCTTCGAGATATCAAAGGTGCATAGAGGTTTGAGGACTTAATATAACTTATTTTCAATCCATTTCTCTCGATATAATAACGTTAAACATGTAAAATAAAGACAACAGTGTTACAACTGTACGTAAACAGACAGACGACTGTAGTTCCTACATTTTCCGCGAGGGGGCAGCAGAGTTCGGCTTGGTGTCTTTTCCTTCCATTTTCCTTTTTCTAATGCCAGAATACGTTTTATTCTTGATTTGAAATATAAAATAAATAATTTCATACTCACGATAACATTTACTCGAATTATTCCTTGAAAATCAATCGTCGTAGCTGATAGATTTGATAATTCCGCTAAAAAATGCATAGAAAATGGGTAAAGTCCGTTCTTTCTTATTATTTAGGGATGGAGGATGGAGGAACTATAATATTTTGTAATTTGGTTATTTTTCCACTCTGCCTCTAAATTCCGGTAATGCTGTTCAAAATGAATTGTTAAAATAGTATAATGCAGTTTAGTAGAGAGGATAGTTTCCAAACAAAAGTCAATACTTCCACTGAACAAATTGAGTGAGACATTTGACGCTGAATTTTAATTCTCGTATTAATTTTTATATTGCTCTTCATTTAATTATGTAAATGAATAGGTATTATGATACAAAGAAAAAAGTTTATGTATTTTATAACTGCAGATTATTTGAAAAATTACTAACAAGGTCCTGACCTTGTTAGTAATTTTCCAAATAATCTGCAATGATCAGTTATAAAATGCATATTTCTACAATCGGGTTGTTCTTACTTCCCTCCTTGAGAGCGTTCAGCGGCTTTCCGTCAATGTATATATCATATAAGATCATGTCTTGTATGCTTTAATATTGTAAGTTATATGTCTCGCAAGAAACACAAATCGGCTATCGCCGACCCATTTTTACTCTCTCGCTGGTCGGATACCACATTTCCGCCCGCACGCTATATATTTGAATTTCCTTTGCCTGTGACACAAGGTCAGCTTAATCAAAAACAGCAACGTAATAAAAATCAGTACATTTCTACCTGCCTCTTTGTCCACTCATCACAACTGCAAATGGTGACCTCCCAGTTTGGACGGTGACCCAAGCGGTTTTGGCTAAGCCATAAGGGACTAACTACCGCCGCTCACCTTCAGAGATCTTTAGCGGACTCACACGGCGCCTCAGTTTAGATCTCTGAAAGCTCCTACCGCGGAAAAAACCAACGCCTCTAACGGACTAAATACGGCATACCATCCCCATGTGTGTTCAGGCGTTCCTCAAACGGTTTGGCCCGCCATTTACGACTTCTGTCGACCGTTCTGTGAGAGTGGACAATGGAAGCGGACAGTTCCGTTTGAGCAACCCAGGCCTCCTCTGCTACAACGCCAGCTTCACACACAGCTGCCGCTCAGGCTGTCAAGCTGCCCCCTTTCGCAACAAAGGACCCAAGCGCCTGGTTCATCCGAGCTGAAGGGCAATTCCAGGTCGCGGGACTCTCTGACAAGGTGCTGCAGGCTGACCTCGTCATATCAGTCCTGCCGACAGACATATATAACCGAATAACCCCCTGGCTGACTGGACAGGCACAGACCGAACCAGTTGCACTTGATGAACTGAAGAAAAGACTCGTGAGAGCCTACACCACTCCCATTGCGGAGAGAGCCACCCGCGCCCTCGACCTAGTCACAAACCCGATGCAAGGCGCCCAACCCAGAGGATGCTTGGGACATGGTGATGGGCCTCCTCCACATGCCTGACGTAGGTCTCGACGGGAAGAAGATGGAGATTTGCCTGGGCTGTGAAATATTACTTCGGCAACTCGAGCCAGATGTCCGAGGACAGCTAACCGATGCATATACCCTCCCCGATGACGAACTTGTGGAGAAAGCTAAAAAGCTAATGCTGTCAAACAAGGCTGTGAAGCTCGCCTCTCCCTGATCTTCCATATGCCTAGCAGCAAAGAAGGAAGAAGAAGAAGACGATCAAACGCAGGAGATCGGCACCGTGACCCAGAGGAAGACCTCCCACCCGCAGCGGGGCGAAAATTCCTGGTGCTACTACCACCGGAAGTTCGGAGGGCACTCCAGGAGATGCGAAAGCCCCTTCAACTTCCAGCAGTCAAAAAACGGCGACAGCAGACAAAACCAAAGTCGCCTGTGGCAGTGGCCTCATCGGAACCACATGCCGTAGGATTTTATGTCCGCGACATGATATCCAGCCAGAGGATGCTGGTGGACACTGGGGCAATGCATTCGATATTCCCACCATCAGGAGAAGACCACAGCCACAGGCCTGACAGCCCAACCACCCTTGTCGCCGCATACGGGACCCCCATCCACTCCTACAGCACGAAGTCCCTCGAAATCTCCATCTTGGGGCGCAACTACATTTGGCCCATCACCATCGCAGACGTCAGGGTTCCACTACTGGGGGCGGACTTCCTGGCGCATAATGGCCTCCTGGTTGACGTGGGCCACAAGCTTCTCCTCGACACGGGGACATGCCGTTCCCTACCACTCGCAGCAGGCCCAGGCGCCCCCACAATTTGCACCATCGCCCCCCACAAGTACGGTAACCTCCTGCAGGAGTTCCCCGAAGTCTTCAATCCTCAACTTCGTCAGGTAGCTGGGGCGCCACCCAAACACGGAATATTCCACCACATCACCACCACGAGGCCCCCAACACACGCAAAGTTCTGACGACTCCCTCCAGGCCGCCTTCAGGATACAAAAAGGGCGTTCTCGGAAATGGAATGATGGGTATCTGCCGGAAAACATCAAGCCCTTGGGCCTCGCCCCTCCACATGGTACAGATACCTGACAGCACCTGGAGGCCCTGCGGAAACTACTGGAGACTTAACCTTGCTACGATCCCCGATCACTACCCCTTGCCAAACATGCAGGACTTGACTGGGGCCCTCCATGGAGCAAAAATCTTCACAAAAATGGATCTTTTAAAATCTTACTTACAGGTTCTGGTACATCCCAAGGACGTTCCCAAGACCGGCATCATCACGCCTTTCGGCTCCTACATCTTCCATTACTCCACCTTCGGCCTGAGAAACGCAAGGGCCACCTTCCAGCACCTAATGGACAGCATCCTGGGGGACCTGCCCTTCTGCGTCTGCTATGTCGACGATATTTTTATCTTTTTCAGATCCCCGGAGGAGCACCTACACCATGCCTGAGCGGTTCTGAAATGCCCTGCATCAAGACCTTCTCCGACAGATCCAAACACTTCCTCCCGAAGTCCCTATTTTCCTGCAAACATGTCTTCATCAGGGACGATGCCCGCCGCCCACCACTGACGAGGCCCTACCGAGGCCCCTTCCATGTCCTCCAACGCACTAACAGGCATACTTTATCTCCATAAATGGTCGCGAGGACTGGGTCATAATCAACCGACTGAAACCCGCCTTCCTGATGGATGAAGAGTGAGCCGACGCAGATCCCGTATGGAGCCTCACGCCTCCTCCTCGGCAAGGAGCAACACCGTTGGTCACCAAACCGCCCAGTCATAGACACGGCTGCCCTAGGAAGACAGTCAAACCCCCGAGGATCACCCCAGGGGAGGCATCCCGTCCCCAAAAAACCCTGAGGACTCTGAGGCCGAGGATCTACCGAAGCAGCTGGTCTTGCACACCCAAGGCTGCCTCCACCGGCCCACACGCTTCCACGAGTAGCAATCAGAAGCTCACTAAATCATCCAACAATTATGCCCTAATTATTGTCTTAGGGGGAGAGCATTTGTAAGGACAATGCTTTATCCGCAAATTCCTCTGTACATATTTCTACAATCACGTTGTTCTTACTTCCCTCCTTGAGAGCGTTCAGCGGGCTTTCCATCAATGTATATACCATATAAGATCATGTTTTATGCTTTTATATTCTAAGTTATATGTCTCGCAAGAAACACAAATCGGCTATCGCCGACCCATTTTTACTCTTTCGCTGGTCGGATACCACATTTCCGCCCGCACATTGTATATTTGAATTTCCTTTACCTGTAATAAAAATCAGTACACTTCTACCTGCCTCTTTGTCCACTCCTCACACTTTTTTCCTTGTATTATAATACTTATTCATTTACAAAATTAAATGAGAAAGCGATATAAAAATTAATACTGTATCATGGAAAATCTATAACATCTGAATGATAAAAAACTGCAATAACACTATATATGGATTATAGGTAGCGAGTTTTATCATTTTCATCTAATAGTGTCTGACTTTCAATGTAAACCTTCTTGTGAAAGTTTGTAAGAATGACTTTTTTTTTTACTTTTTTCATAGGGCATGAGCATTCCCATGCATGCCTGTGTGTATAGGTTTATGTGCAGTTGTGAGGTCGCATTGAGACAGATCTGAGTACTAACTGATTTATTACCTGTTGTTTTTTTATTAACCTGGCCTTAGGCCAGCTCGGGCTCTTGCCCACAGAGCAGCTAGTAGTCTTTTAATTATGTTGTTTGAGATTAAGCTGGCCTTATGCCAGCACGGGCTTTATCACCTGGGCACGCGATATACATAGCAGTATGCGGACGGAAACAGAGTGCCCGACCCACGAGCCTTAATCTCAAACAACATGCGTCAAACAACAACGTGACCTGCACACAGACAGAGAAGAATTTGTGTTTTTTAGCCGTTAATTAAATGACAATAACAAAAGACATAATGGGCATACATTAAATTATCTTTCAGAGGAAAGGCCACGAAATTCTATATTCAAACATATACGTGTGATTCTTGCTGCTTAGCTAGATGAGATACAAGATTGTGATTAGTGGGCAAAGAAGGTCCTTACACAGGTCTTTACAATCTAGATGAGATACAAGATCGTGATTAGTGGGTAAAAAAGGTGTTTACAAATCCCCCCCCCCCAGACAATTATTAATGATTAATAATGAATAATTAAATAATGCATAATTAATAATGAATAACTGGAAGATTTGTACATTTAATCCCAATATCTTGTTGGTATCAGGAGCCGTCCCCGAGCTCTTGAAATTTGAGGTTGTTGGGCAGTTTCGACTGAAGAGTCATCTGGCGGGCCTGCCAGGATGTCGTCCTTCGTCTGGCCCCTGGGACGACCTCGACCACGTCTCAGGATGTTGGTTTCTTTGCTTGAGGTCTTATTTTGTGGAGGAATTCTCGGACGTCTGCTGATCTCCTCCCAGGTTTCGTTATCCATCAGGAAGGCTGACTTTAATCTGTCAACGGATACCCAGTTTTCCTGCCCATGAATGTCGACGAGGTAGGCCTTGGAGTTTCTTGTGATAACAATGGTATGGGCCTCTGTATTGTCTGGACAGGGGTGGGCAGCAGGTGTCGTCCCTCTGGAAGACGTGTGTGCAGGTTCCTAGGCTTTCTGGTATGTAGTTATGTGTCTTGTCTGTGAAAGTCTTCCAGCAGGGCTCAAACTCCTTTGCTATTTCTCTTAGTCTTTTAAGAGGCGAATCTCAGTCGTCTGGTTCCATAGGGAAGAATTCGCCCAGTACTGCCAGTGCTTCCCTGCAGACTTTTTCTGCAGGAGATTCTTTCCTGTTTGCTTTCGGTGCTGTTTGAAGTCCTGGCAGGACCCGGGACAGCTGCGCCTTCCAGTTTCTGTTGGTACACCATGCCATCAGTGCCACTTTTAACAAACGGTGGGCCCTTTCCACCATTCCGTTAGCCACGGGGTTGTATGCCATTGTGCTGTGGAGTGTTGGCCCCGTCAGGCATACCAGGGAGACACAGACTTCTGACAGGAATGCTAAGCCCCTGTCCGTAGTTATGTCGTCCAGCACAACGAAATAGCTTAACCAGCTTGATACTAGGGCTTCCATGCAGGTGCTTGTCGATGCCTCTGCCATCGGGGTTGCTTCCGGCCATCTCGTAGATTTGTCTATGACTATCAGTAGGTATCTGGTGCCCCCCAATTGTGGCATAGGTCCACATGAATGTGCCTGAACCATCTTCGTGGTTGAGGGAAGTCGCCAATGCCTGATCCTGTGTGCTGGGTGATTTTGCTTATTTGGCACGGTATGCAGTTCTTTGCCCATCTCCACACATCCTTTTTTATCCTGTGCCACATGAACTTCTCAGTCATGAGGTGCGTTGCTATGTCCCAATGGATGGGAGAGGCCGTGGATGATGTTGAATGCCTGCTTCCTTCATGATGCAGGTATCAGGAGGTGGGGGCGACTTGTGTTGGTGCTGCAGAGACGTGTCAATCCCTGCTCTCCTACTGGCATGTCCTTCCACTTCAGTGCAGCGAGTGCTGTGCGGTAAGCTGGCATTTTGAGGTCTGCAGCTTGTTCTTTCACTAGATCCTCGTAGTGGATGCCCAGGTAGACTGAATCTATTTCAGTCCTCGACAGGGCATCGGCTACCAGGTTCTTCTTCCTGGGGACACAGCTGGGGGTGCACCCAAATTCGAATATAGCAGCCAAGTGCCGCTGCTGTCTTGCCAACCACGCATCTTCCGCCTTTGTGAAAGCATATACCAAAGGTTTGTGGTCCGTCAGGATGGTATTTGAAGTGTTGCACGGCCTGGTAGATTGCCAGCAGTTCCCTGTTGAATGCACTGTAGCGGGTCGCTGGTGGCTTCAATTTGCAGCTGAAGAACGTGAGCAGGCGGGGGGGACCTGTCCACTATCTGCTTCAGTACGGCTCCGCAGATGACATTGCTGGCATCGGTGGTAAGTCTCAAGGGGGTAGTGGGGTCCTGGTAGGCTAAGGTGGTGGCTCTGGTGAGAGCTACCTCCCTCTGCTCAAGCACCCTCTGCTGCGGCATTTCTCACGTCAGTGTCTTTGGTTTCCCCTTCAGCACCTTGGTCAGGGGATACATGATACGGGTGATGTCCAGCACGAATCGTCAGTAGTAGTAGTTGACTGTGCTGAAGAACTCCTGCTGGGACTTGATTGTCTTCGATGTAAGGAAGTTGTTTACTGCCTCTACCTTGGAGGCCATGGGGTGGACGCCTGTTGGGGAGACCTCGTGTCCCAGGAAGTCTACATTCTCTACACTGAAGGAACACTTGTCGAATCTGTCGATCAATCCGTTCTCCTGAAGGCATTTCAGCACGACCTGGACATGTCCCAGATGCTCTTCCAGGACCTGCAGAAGATCAGGATATCATCCACGTAACAGATGCAGAAAGGTAAGTTGTCCATCAAGCGTTGGAATGTGGCCCCAGCATTCCTGAGGCCGAAGGCAGAATAGGAGAAGGTGTATGTTCCAAACGGTATGATAATGGCCGTCTTTAGAATGTCTTCGGGATGTACTGGCACCTGAAAATAAGATTTAAGTAGATCTATTTTAGTAAATATTTTGACACCATGTAGCGTGCCTGTCAGGTCCTGCATGTTTGGCAGGGGGTAATGGTCAGGTGTTGTCATCAGGTTCAACCAACGATAGTCCCCGCAGGGCCTCCAGGAACTGTCTGGCTTTTTCACCATGTGGCAGGGGGATGCCCATGGGCTTGATGCCTTTTTGCAAATACCCATCCTCTCCATTTCTACAAATGCTTGTTTAGCATACTGGAGCTTCTTGGGCAGCAGGTGGCGAAACTTGGCATGTGTCGGTTGGCCCGTGGTGGTGATGTTGTGGTAGATGCCGTGCCTGGCCTATGTTCCCGGCACCTGGCATAGTTCTGGCTTGAAGACATCTGGTAATATGTGCAGGAGGGTGCTGTATTTGGACAACGCGGCAGCACATACAGCTGGCATTTCCAGTCCGGCAGCGAGCAGGCGGGAGCAGTAGGTTATGGTGTCTAGGAGTCGTTTATGGTCGATGTCCACCAGCAGACATTATGAGAGAAAATCGGTGCTCAGTAGGGGGAACCTGACGTCTGTAATGATGAAGGGCCACTCGTACTTATGGCCCAGAATGGATATTCTGCAGGTCTAGGTTCTGTAGCAGCGAATGGGCCCTCTGTTTGTGGCTACTAGTGCGGAGCTGGCAGTTGTAGTCCTCCCTTGACAGCGGAAAGACCGACTGCATAGCTCTCATGTCTACCAGCATTCAGCGCCCCGAGATTGCGTTGTGGATGAAGAATCCCACTGGTTGGGATTCCCTGTTGTTTGCGGCCACTGCTGTTATGGGTGGCCGCCCTCTGCATTTTTTTGGGAACGCACAGGAAGCTCGGCAGTTTCTGGTGTTCTTTCCGAATCGTCGTTGGAAATAACACAACGCTGGATTTGTCCACGTCGTCTGCTGCTGCGGTAGTGCCTTTTTTCTGCATATTGCATGTGTATCCCCCTCCTCGACCTTCTCTTATATCAGGCTGCAGGTGCTGCGGTGTGCTTGGAGGCCTTGGTGGCCTCATGGACTTTATGAGCAGTGCTCAACAGTTTCTCCATTGGAAGTTTGTCTGCCTCCATAATTTGCGCTCTTACCTCCTGAGGAAGGTGCCGCAGGAATATTTCTCGCGATAGACTGATCTCCCTTCTTTTGCCGAATTCGTCACAGTCCTGCAGCATCAGGAGACCTCGAAGTTTGTCCCAGGTGTCCTTGGGCGATGCATCCCCCAGGGGCTGGTTCATCAGGTCCAGGGTGTGTTGGGCTCTCTCTGAGATGGGCATGGAGTTTATCTTGATGAGCTCCCTGCGGAGGTCTTTGTATTTGATCTTTTCCGTCTGCACGTCTAGCCAAGGGGTAATTCTATTAAACACTTCCTCGGGCAGCATCGTCATGGTGATATCTGCTTTAGTTTTTTTGTCTATGACCTTGGTTACACGGAAATGTACGTCAGCCCGCAGGAACCACGATGTGGTATTTTGCCACGAGAATGGCGGTAGCTTTATTGCCTGAGATATCATGGTTTTCAAAGGTGAGAGGGGGATGCAGATGATCTGTGAGTCCTTAGCTTGACTTTCGAGTTGTGTGTCTGGCATTTTGACTCTGACACAAAAACGCGAATTAAGCACCGTACTTAGTCCTTTAATGGTGTTCGGGGTTTGTCAAAAGTCAAAACTATACACCATGTGGTTCCATTAATGATTTTCTGATTACGGTTGATTTGAATTGTAAATGGCAAGGCCAAACAATTTGAACACGCCCTAGGGAGGTAGGTCATAATTAGTCTGTTAGTGGCGTGGGTGGTCTCCTAAGGAAGGAGCTTTCAGAAGCCTAAACTTTGTCGCCATATGGTTCTGTTAAAGGCTTCTGAAGGTAAGTGCAGCTGTAGTGAGTCCGTTAATTGCGAAACCAAAACCGCTATTTTACCGTCACTCCTCGGGTCACCAGTTGTGAGGTCGCAATGAGACAGAACTGAGTACTGAACTGAGTGCTAACTGATTTATTACCAGGGCACCTGATATTCATAGCAGTGTGCGGACGGAAACAAAGTGCCCGACCCCCGAGTCTCGCAACCCGCGCACAGACAGAGAAGAATTTGTGTTTCTTTGCAGTTAATAAAATGACAATAACAAAAGACATAATGAACATACATTGATGCATTATATAGCGGTGGAAAGGCCACGAAATTCTATATACACACATATACATGTGATTCTTGCTGCTTAGTTAGATGAGATACAAGATCGTGATTAGTGGATAAAGAAGGTCTTTACACAAGAAACGAAATGCATTTTTGTTTTCGTGTCTCCTTCCTGAGGGTTGAGACTAAAATGGTCTCCCTTTCTCGTTCACTATTTACGAACTAATGAAGAATAACTCGGCTCTAATATCCCATGAGAGAGAGAGAGAGAGAGAGAGAGAGAGAGAGAGAGAGAGAGAGAGCAGTGTGGATGGTTTATGAGCGATGTATGCATGTGACAGACCATGCAAGATAAAGATAAATGGATTGAGGTAGAGAAAATCCGATAATCTGAGAATCTGATTAACACTTGGAGTCAAGACAGTTTAATCTTCGACTGTAACCAAGAGCTAACAGGGGAAAAAAAAGAGCTGCCTTTCTTGTTGGGTAATTATTACTGTTATATTATGTGCCTTTATTTTCTACAATAAATTGTGAAATCATTTTAAATCCATGGCTACATGTATCACTCATGTTAAGGTAGTTTTGCCGGGATTATAAAACATATCACACACTCCATAAAAGATAAGATGCATATTTCTTAAGCGCGATTAACGCGAAGTGAAAATCTTTGGAATTGATTGCGATGAATAAAATGTGTTCTGGATATATGTATGAGTAATTTAACGCCAATAACTATGTTCAGGCTTGTGACATAACAAATTAAAGTCGTGAAATCATAAACCTAAAGCTATGCAAAAAGACTGTGAATGTATATACATACATACATACATACATACATACATACATACACACACACACACACACACACACACACATATATATATAATATATATAATATCTATATATATATATATATATATATATATATATTCTTTCTACTAGACTTTTGCATAATATTTTTTGTAGTGTATTCTTGACCCCATTTTGCAGAAGTTCGAACAGGTTTAAAAGGCTATCAATATTCCGTGGCATAGTTTTTTTGCCTCCTTGGTTATCATCCTAGAGTGCTGTTTCTCACAAGAAGAGGAAGAGCTACAAACCACGTTTGAATTAATTAAAATGGCTATATACTCTTTCAGTCTTAGTTGTTATTCATGGAACTGAGTCTTCTTTGTAATCCTTTTCTTCATTGTATGTAATTTACTCAAAGAATTCTTAGAGGTAAGTAATAAATCTCGTACTCTTCCTTTTTACTTTCCTCATAGTTATATATACTCAGTTGTAGTTTATTTAATATATATATATATATATATCATACAACACACACACACACACACACTTGTATATGTAGATAAATTTTTCTGTTAAAACAGGATAACGTCTCTAAGTATACCATTAAAACACTCTAATTTAAAACTAAGGACTATATTTTTGGTGGACCAACTTCTACTACTTGATCAGGATGGAAGTTAGTCCACCGAAATATAGTCCTTAGTTTTAAGCCCAGAATGTTTTAATGGGATTTTTATTACTTGGATATATATAGATATATATAATGTATGTATGCATATTATTATATATATCTATATATATATATATATATATTATATATAATTATATATATGATATATATATATATATATATATATATATGTCATAGATAACCCACAGGTCATGTCACATCTATCCAGAGGTATATGTATTCAATTTAGGATTCACAGTGACCTAACTTCTCAAATGCTTCCAATTTTGAGTGGTGCACTCAACTGCAAGCCTTAAATAAAAGTTGTAATTCCTCAGTGGATGAGTGGGTTGTGTACTCGCCTATTAATCTGGTAACTCAAGTTCGCTGCCCGCTGCTGCCAGTGAGGAACCAGAGGAATTCATTTCTGGTGATTAGAAATTTATTTCTCTATGTCATGTGGTTCGGATCCCACAATAAGCTGTAGGTACCCGTCACTAATCAACCAATTGGTTCCTAGCCACGTCAATAAAAGTCTAATCCTTGGGGTCAGCCCTAGGAGAGCTGTTCATCAGCTCAGTGGTCCGGTTAAAATAAGATATATTTTTACTTAAATCATAGTTGGAGATAAATGAAGAAGTTCAGTATATACGATCATGTGTGGGTTAGAATCCCATCTGGGTAGATCCTCTTTTGTTTCCTTTTTCGATTCTAGGGGTGCAGCGGTAAGATTCTCCAAAACGGTGTTATCAAAAGTTATGTACAAAAAAATCACTGTAGCTATTATAACCTGCATATATTTCTAGTTAATGAGACTAGTTTTATATATATATATATATATATATTATATATATATATATATATATATATATATATATATTCATGTATGTATGTATGTATATGTCTGTGTGTCGTAAAAGTAACAGCTTCGTTCAAATCTCTCCAAAGAAGGAAAAGGATTTTAATGTATATCCCATGTGGATTCGAGACGTTTATCAATAATTATATCTGAGAATTGCTGGGAAAATTAAGAGGTTAATAAGAGGTTCTGGAAGCTATTAAAAATACAGTCACACACACACATGTGCGCGTCCAAGCACATTATATATATATATATATATATATTATATATATATATATATATATATATATATATATATATATATATTGTGTGTGTGTGTTTATATACGCATATATATACTATACACTATTATTTTTATATTTAATTCTTGGTGGAAAAAAGGGCATATTAAGATATACAACATTTTATTTGAAATATGTTTTATTGTTTCTTTCATAACATCCTCAAGACCTACAAAAGGTAAAACAATTTCAGTTTTAGAATAATAAACACATACATACATACATACACACACACACACACACACACACACACACACACATATATATATATATATATTAGGATAATATATATATATTATTATATATATATCTATATATATATACTATATTATATATATATATATATGTGTGTGTGTGTGTGTGTGTGTGTGTGTGTGTGTGTGTGTGTGTGTGCAGAGAGATGTTTTATTATGCACGCACCTACGCATGAATGCGTGCGTCCTTGTACTAAATCCGTCTTTTACGTCAAAAGTCGGCGAACATGAGCAACCAGCAATATCATCTATTGCTAACAAATGATTATGCAAGAGAACGAGATAACAAGTAAGTGTGAATTGAGATAATCTCAGACTCGGCGTCTCCGCTTCTCGAAAGAGCAGAAAACCCCCCGGCAACCCCAGATAGCTTATCTCAACTCAGGAAGGTATCGTGGACTGTAATCTGTCTCCTACAGAGATAACAGCACCCTACCTTTATCAGCTTCGACTTCCCAACGCCACTAGAATGCTCAGCCACTTTCCTCTTAGTTCCGTGAGGCTGTGCGGTGTACGTGGTTGAGGTCTTCCCCATAATCTTAGCTTCAGGAAACTAAGCCTAACGACATTGATGTTGTATCGTTTAACTAGTATAAGTAACAATGTAAAATGAACATGTCATAGTGTTAAAAAGTGTCGTTCCAATTGCCAGTGTGAAGTAATTTGTGAAAAGAAGCATGATATAGCCTATCAAGTCATACCAATGTTATGTTAAATGCCATGCTGAAATGATCAAGCTTCAAGATGTTGTGCCAAGTGTCACTTAAGTGGTATTCATTTCGACTGACATGAGCGGTAAATTCAGCTGCTAGACTGAAGTCATTTTATCTACAATAAGCGGTTTCATACATACATCACCGTTCTTTTATCAATGGCCAAGCTTTGGTCATTCCGCGGAACGATCGGTGACAAGTGATATTAGAGGCAGAGAATTGACAAGCTGATGTTACTGACAAGAGGTCCGGGTGTTTTGTCATCGCTGGAATCGTAAAGTAGTTGGCGATGGGACATTTCATGGAGGTAAGTCAGATTTTTTAACGTTTAAGAGAAACGCCTTGTGCATAAAATATTAGGATTTAATATCATTTTCCCTTTAGAAGCAAGGAAAGAGAGAGAGAGAGAGGAGAGAGCAGAGAGAGAGAGAGAGAGAGAGAGAAGAGAGAGAGAGAGAGAGAGAGAGAGAGATTAACAAAGCTTGGCAGCAGAGGGAAAGAAAGCTATCCAACCGTTGAATCCGGAGATTACTGATTTCTACACACACACACACACACACACACACACACACACACACACACACACACACACATATATATATATATATATATATATATATATATATATATATATATATATATCTTGTATATGCATACCCCTTGTCTAGAAAGTGTTAACCTTGCGGTTTTCAAAAGTCTATTTGTCAAGTGGTTGCCAGACCATAGATATAGACTCCCCTCTATGTTTATGTACCGGTCCAACCGATGTTCCAGGGATTTGTTTGTGCCAACAGTTCTTGGTGCTTCATGGTGGTCATCATCCAAGCACTTACAAGACGCAACATTGCTCAACTTTACCGACCGGATGGATAACCAGCGTTATAGAGAACGTGACTTCTGAATCGAATGTGGCAATCATGGTCATTGCGATTGCTGGGTCCTCGCCATCTTCTTCTTGCAGTATTGTGCAAAAAAGATGATTACAAAGCGAGAGAGGTAAGGAAAGGCAACGTAATGCGCGCAGGTATGACGAAACTTGTGCGAAGTGCTGAATTCAAGGAGGAGGAGTAGACAAAGGGGTAGCAGGAAGGAGGGGTAACGGACAGGAAGGACGAGGAAGGAAAATAAATGGGTTTGCCTTGAAGCACCACCAACCTCCCTCGCCTTGAATTTGCCCAACTTGCAACTCAATTGTTGTTTGTGTGTTGCCAGCGTTGTTTGTTGTCTGTTAGTTTTTTCGGTCTTTTTTATTTCACCTGCATTTTACTGTAATTAAAAACTTTTGATACGTTTTAGCATCATTTTTATGTGGAATTTCCTACGCTGCTCAAGGTGTTTTCTCGGTTCATAAAGAAAATGAGAAAGAAATAAAAAGTCTTGAGCTGGATCGAGCTCCTGTCCCTAAAGCAGCCCAAAACTTGGAGATAATTGTAACTACAGTCCTTTTATATTACTCCAGTATGATTGTGTTACAATTACAATATTAATAATAGATATAGGACTAATCGTTTACAAGTACACAATCGAGTCTTTTTTTCTAAATAACGAACAGTAGTAGCCAGATTCTTAGAGTTGGTCAACCTTTTACCAATGATTTTGTTCCAAATGCAGTTTGAATAATAAGGGACCGTGTGTAAAAATATCACGTTTCGAGTTGAGAAACACATAGACCTTTCATTTCCAAGCCTGGACAACTGCTGGTAAGACCTCGACATTTAGTTATCCATTACTTTGCTTAAACAAAAGGAACAACTCTTTCAGTTTCTAATATTCCAGAATCCCCGCAGGAGAACTAAGGCTAGCACTAAGCACAGTCAAATTGTCAATCACGTAAGATCGTTGAGCAATGGCGGTTGTCTGAGCATTCTAGGCTGTGTCAATGATTGATGGTGGCTAGCTACATTGAGGAAGATGATGTGACTCATTTACGATGCACGAGAGAAAAGATATCGTGATATTCAAGAAAATTGGACTGACCACTTTATTCTAATGATACTCGAAGACTTATTTATGATAAAGGTTACATTCGTGACAAATACCAGACGCTGAGCTGCCTTTATTATTAGAGGTAGCTATATAGTCATACTGAGAAGAAATGCAGAGCTCAAAAATCATATTTATGTAAATTTTATCACGTGCATGCATTGTATGAAACAGAAAATACTAATTACTGAACTTGAGGAAACCGAGAAGCTGAAAAGCTTTTGGAGCTCAGCGCCATACAAAATGCAATAATTTACAACGAAATAATAATAATAATAATAATAATAATAATAATAATAATAATAATAATAATAATAATAATAATAATAATAATAATAATAATAATAATAATAATAATAACAGATAATTATATCAATCACTTGAAGTTTATCTTTGCTATTTGCCCTGATTTCTGAGGGCCCCAGAATAGTTGAAAGACTCACATCTACTTATAAATGAGAACTATGAGATGGGAGGCTGGAGACAAGTGGAGACCAATGGAAGTGAAAGTACGGGAAAGATGTGTGACGGGATTTCGCAAAGGCTCTTACTTAATTGCGTCACATTGCATTGGAGGTGATGATGATGATGATGATGATCTGATTTTCGTGACGCAAGTTTATAGATCCCGTTTAGATTTAGGTCAAAGTCTTCATTCTCCACCACTGGACATTGTTGAGCGTTTGTGGGCCTATTGTTACTTTAGGCCAGGGAAACATAAGTTTATGGCCTCTTCCATTAATAATAATAATAATAATAATAATAATATAATAATAATAATAATAATAATAATAATAATAATAATCAATACGAAAAATGAAACTATTAACCACATAGCAAGCGAATGCCCGGCACTTGCACAGAACCAGTACAAAAAGAGGCATGATTCAGTGGGAAAAGCCCTCCACGAGCCTGTGCAAGAAACATCAGCTACCTTGCAGTAATATGTGGTACGAGCACCAACCTGAGGGAGTGATAGAAAACGATCTGGCAAAGATCCTCTGGGACTATGGTATCAGAACAGATCGGGTGATACGTGCAAATAGACCAGACGTGACGTTGATTGACAAAGTCAAGAAGAAGGTATCACTCATTGATGTCGCAATACCATGGGACACCAGAGTTGAAGAGAGAGAGAGGGAAAAAATGGATAAGTATCAAGATCTGAAAATAGAAATAAGAAGGATACGGGATATGCCAGTGGAAATTGTACCCATAATCATAGGAGCACTAGGCACGATCCCAAGATCCCTGAAAAGGAATCTAGAAAAACTGGAGGTTGAAGTAGCTCCAGGACTCATGCAGAAGAGTGTGATCCTAGAAACGGCGCACATAGTAAGAAAAGTGATGGACTCCTAAGGAGGCAGGATGCAACCCGGAACCCCGCACTATAAATACCACCCAGTCGAATTGGAAGACTGTGATAGAGCAAAAAAAAAAAAAATAAAATAAAAAAATAAATACAATAAATAAAATAAAATAAAATAAATCAATAAATAAATAAATAAAATAAATAATAATAATACTAAATAATGAATAATAAATAATAATAATAATAATAATTTGAAACTATCTTGCTGTACATCTGATAATAGACTATTTTTTTCTTTTGTAGTTAGACAAATTTTTCCCTTGGATTCTAAGCAGTTCATTCTACTCCGTGATGAGGTTGCTAGCCACATGTCTTATCCACACTGGCCGCGATCCATCACAGTGGACTCACTAACTACAGGTTATAGTTAAGTGGTTAGTCAACAAACCGATCAAACTCTTCTTTCATACGTGGGAGGTGGGACTGAATTGTGGTCCATCGCTGTATAAGGCGAAATCGTTATAAATGTTATTATTATTATAATTATTACTTTAATCTAGAATGAGCGCAAAATGATATGGAACACTGCAGGAATTACAACAAAAGATACATTAAGTTGTAGGCTACAATTAATGTGTGTTAAAACGTGCATATGGTACTGACGAACAACACAAGGTAAATTAAATAACTGACAAAACAGCACGTAAGTATATGGAGTAAAAATTAATCAAATAAATAAGCTGACGTACAAACGGGAGGGAAAACCAAGAAAAGTACATTCCAAAAGTATAAACAATAACACCACTGCTTTCTTTTAGTTGTACTCATCATATGAACACAGACTAAACATACACACACACACATGTATATATATATATATATATATATATATAGATATATATATATATATATATATATATATGTGTGTGTGTGTGTGTGTGTGTGTGTGTGTGTGTATATATATATATATATATAAAGGTTTTTTTTTGCCACGAAGGAAAAAAATGAAAAAACGAGTTGGCCGAGTACTTTCGGTCCTATTCGGACCCTTTACTGAGGCAGCCTCAGTAAAGGGTCCGAAAGTACTCGGCCAACTCGTTTTTTCATTTTTTTTTCCTTCGTGGCAAAAAAACCTTTATTTATACATAGCATCACGTTTTATATACTTCGTGATCAAGTTATATATATATATATATATATATATATATATATACATATATATATATAATCATATTATATTATATTATATTATATTATATATAACAATATAATATATATATATATGGGAAAGTAATTCTTAAGATGGGTATCTGTACTTACGTATAAAAGTTCCATAGAAATGTGAATTGAACGATTTTGTTTTTTCGGGATTTGCGTTCGTCAATTCTTACATCATTCCTGGTGTTATTATTTTCTCGAAGTTTATCATACTCTCAATAGATGGCGCTGATATCAAGGAGAGTGAAAACACCAAGTTGAAAGTTTAATTTGTTATTATATAGGGGGAAGTGGTGACAAATTGTCGCCTTTCCGTGTTCCTTGAATGTGGTAATGTTGACAGTTGACTAACAATAACAAAATAAAGCAGCCACAAAGTGAAACTCGAGAAATAGTAGAACGCTGCCGCCCAGAGCCCATTAGAATCTACCGCAAACAAACAACGGTTCACTGAAAGAGGTTTGTGTGAGACTCGTATTTTGTCTGTCGTGGTTTAATTCAGAGAGGATGTCTTAACTTTCACACACACTGTAATGTTAGGTGGCTTAATCCGAGGGCGCGCCGCACCCTAAGCAGTCTAGGATTACTACCCTTAGTGTTGACAGTTTTCATTATTATGACTACGTAGGTGTGGGCCTACGGAATCACCGTATGTCTCTTGGTCTTTCATCTGTCATGACTGAAATGGTGTACCAATAGCCTAAGGTAAACAACCGACTGGCCAACCCACTGACTACCGCGTTTGTGGCCACCCTCTGAAAAAGTACTTTTAGGGTAAAACACCACGGCAGGCCAAACAGGCCACCTACAATCAACGCTTGCCACCCTCTGAAAAAGTACATTAGTATAGCTAACGCGTCCTGACACCAGAGATGGGCATCAATCGCGACTTGTTGTTGGTGAGAAACGGAGCTAAAGACCTCTACTCTCCTTTCGAAGTAAGTATTTTCTCCAAAGTTAGAAATTAAAGCCAAATTTTAAGATTTAAACAGAGGGTACTGAAAACGGTCTCAAACGTAGTGCAAATCTCACCAAAACGCGTTCAACATTTTTACTTACAACTCGAGGTATTTAGAAGATTGACGCCATCTCGATGTTTACGGAGTTGTTTGTGTCAATAAACTAACCATTTCCTGTGATAAATCCGCAAACCACTTGTGCCCACAGACGCTGGGGCACTTTTATCACAACAAACGGAAAACTTTTCCTCACCGAGTAAACAACTGTTTTGTAAAAGACGACGACGAAGAGTGCACTTCGATAATTTTTTAAATAAATAGTAAATCATCAATATTTTACATATTTATGATGATTAATTTGAAAATATCCGTTATTGAAAAAGTAACTCTATTCTGACTCAAATTTAAGTAATTATTTTTTGGAATTAGAACGTTCTTTTAAGTCCTGTATTAGGGTAGAACATCACGACAGGCCAACCCTCATCACGGTAGACGGGTCTTATTCACTCGATATTTAATTGGTGAAACATGAATACAATTGCAACTCTAAGCATACCATTTAAAAGACTGAAGTTTCGTCAACACATGTGAGATATGAAAGCCCCATACGAACTAAAATAAGCATGTGAGCTCTTCGTAAAATATGTTTTCAAGGCAGTTTTGAAATCCAATATGGCGGCTACGTTTGCATGGAGGACGGTTCTCATCAGTGACGGCCACCATCTTTCCCCAGCCTTCCCAGCACTCATTTGAACAATGTTAGCGTATGTATGTAACGTTTATTGATCTTACTCAAGATTGCAGTTGTAATCAGCACAATAAAACAACATTTTGTTGCCTATATTAGTGAAAGTATGAAACTTGTTATTCCCGGGGTTATGGTTGGAACTGAATTCATTCTTACCTTGTAATCGGTGGTTTTTATCCTTACTGCCATCACAACTGAAACTCCACAGTGCTTATTTGATTGTTATTATACACATTTTGGTCTCAGTTCACTCCACATTGCACTTTAAACCCGTTGCTGTTTCTGGTTTCTAAGCGCGCGCGCCATAAACACAATTTCGAACAGCAGACGACGACAGACGACGAAACTGCAAAGTTTTATTCCCTAAACTGTTTACTTTACTAGTTATTTAGTTTAAATTTACTTTGTTATTTAAAAATTTTGATTTAATTCATGTATATTATCCCTTTTTTGCAACCAAATTACCCCAAAAAATTACAGATATTTCTAAAATAGATAAAATCAAATGTTTCTAACGTTTTCGTACATCTGGCTGCCGAAAACCATAGAGGAACGAATACGGAAAAGTGCAGAGGAACGACTAAGTTTTTTTTTTTTTTTTGCTTTTTTGTTTTTGCTAGCACTTTTCATTGATTTCAGTCTTTATTAGTATTTTGAATTTCTTTAATAATCGTATGCCAGAAATAAATGTAACCTTTAATGTTTGCATGCTTTAATGTTTGCATGCTAAGAATGGCAAAATCATCGTTGCCACATTAGTGGAGGCTTCACACATACGCCGTTCCATTATTATCCTGTTAAGCGTCCGCCCCTGATGAGCTCGCTGCTAACGTACCGTCACGCTTTTTTTGTAATCAGCGATCATAGCACTGATGATAGTTTTTCAAAGTTAATATTGATTTTTATGCTTGTTATTCATACTGTAATTAACTGTAGGAAATTCTCTCTCTCTCTCTCTCTCCTCTCTCGTCTCTCTCTCTCTCTCGTCTCTCTCTCTCTCATCTCTCTCTTCCCTCTCTCCCTCTCCTCTCATCCTCCATCTCCTCGCTCCTCTCTCTCTCGGAGTCCAGTCACTCGGCAAAGAAAAGTCATCTTCACTCCCGCAATTGGAAGAAAAGTTTGTATCATCACTGGAGGATTCAGAACTAGAGCTCTCATCATCAAATAGATTATCAATATCACACTCCTCATCTAGTATTTGATTGATCTCACCTGAAGAAATATGCCTCCTCTTTTGGGACATTCATTGTGAAAGACGCGAAATCCAATTTGTCTCGATAAACGCCCGAAGCGTATTGAAAGAAAACCAACAGGGACAGGCAGTTTTCTAGCATAAGCGACCACCAGGAAAGAGTTGCAGGCTGGAAATAAGTTTCCCATGTGCTGAGAGTGTTACCAAATGATGTTCCTACACTTTTCTATACGAGTAAACGTATTATTACGGGGCTGACGGCTTGACAAGCACAGTTAAAGTCTTGAACGTAATATCCCGTTGAAGGCGCTACCGAGTAGATCGCGGTAAACGTATTATTACGTGGGTGACGCTTAACAGGTTATAAACTGTTTCCATGAATTCTAGTTGTCATAGTAATGCAATAATGATAAAATTGCTTTAATATTTATGTATATATACTTCCAATACATAGCCTAATTTCACCAATTTCAACGTTTTGTGTGTAGTCTTATACCCTGTTTGGAGGGTCAACACATACCGAATGGCAACAGAGAGAGAGAGAGAGAGAGAGAGAGAGAGAGAGAGAGAGAGAAGAGAGAGAGAGAGAAAGGAAGGCGGAGGAACGAAGAAGAAAGGGATGGCGGTGGAGGGGGGGGGGGGTGGGTGGGGGGGGGGGGGGGGGGGGGGGTTGGGGAGAGGGTAGGTGGAGCTTTATACGCGTGTTCGTATCCATTTCTGCATAATGGAGTTTTTGTCTCTTGGTACAAGGACAAGTGTCGTTATTCTTTACGATTAGTGATTCACGATACCCTTATAAATTATGGCACTGGGTGTAATGCACTATAGCAAAATCTAGTTCTGTTAAGAGTGTTCGTTACAGAAATAGGTATTGCCCAAAAACGTGCTTGCACTGTCTCTGAAACCCATAGTAGACATGCTGCTTAGTTGTCAATCAAGTTTTTATAACCAAGTATTTTTTACAAGCTAGCTATTGAATAAATTTGTATTTTTCTCAGTCAAAACATATGCCCCTCAATGCTAACTTTCCTCCTTTTCTAACGACTTTCTGGTCATTGCAAATTCGGCCCCATAATTTCTTATGGTGCGAAAACAGACAGAGGCCCATGGACCGAAAACGATTGCGTCAAACTACGGCGATAATCCAGCAGTAAAACATCTTCATATATCCAAAAAGTAAATAATAAAGATATATATGCGCATTACGATTATAACAATTACATGTATAGCTGATAACAATCTGCATGAATAACTGGTAAACTGTTCTGCAATGACAGTTGAGTATAGCAATTATTTACAATAGGTACGAAAGTCAAGATGTCGTGACGTCATAATACAGAACTTAAAAAGAACGTTCTAATTCAGAAAAATAATTACTTAAATTTGAGTCAGAGTCGAGTTACTTTTTCAATAACGAATATTTTCAAATTAATCATCATAAATATGTAAAATATTGATGTTTTACTACTTATTTAAAAATTAGCTAAGAGCACGCTTCTCGTCATCTTCTACCAAAACAGCTGTTTACTCCTGGCTTGTTGTTGGTGAGAAATCGTGTTTCGATTGTTGTGATAAAAGTGCTCCAGCGTCTGTGGGTACAAGTGGTGTGCGGATTTATCACAGGAAATGGAAAGTTTGTTGACACAAGCGACTCCGTAAACATCGAGATGGCGTCAATCTTCGAAACATTTTTAGTTGTAAGTAAAAATTTCTAAAGCGTTTTGGTGAGATTTCCACTGCCGTGGGCGCCATTTTCAGTACCCTCTGTTTAAATCTTAAAATTTGGCCTTAATTTCTAACTTTGGAGAAAATACTTACTTCGAAAGGAGAGTAGAGGTCTTTAGCTCCGTTTCTCACCAACAACAAGTCGCGACTGATGCCCATCTCGGGTGTCAGGACGCGTTATAATGTACTTTTTCGGAGGGTGGCTAGGTGTTGATTGTAGGTGGCCTGCTTGGCCTGCTGTGATGTTTTACCCTATGACGTCACGACATCTTGACTTTCGTACCTATTGTAAAAAATTGCTTTACTCAACTTTCTTGCAGAACAGTTTACCAGTTATTCATGCAGATTATCAGCTCTTCATGTAATTGGTATAATCGTAGTGCGCATATATATCTTCATTATTTACTTTTTGGATATATGAAGATGTTTTACTGCCGGATTATCGCCGTAGTGTGACGCAATCGTTTTCGGTCGATGCGCCTCTGTTTTCGCACCATAAGAAATTATTGGGCCGAATTTGCAATGACCAGAAAGTCGTTATTAAAAGAGAAAGTTAGCATTGAGGGGCATATATTTTGATTGAGAAAAATACAAATTTATTCAATAGCTAGCTTGTAAAAAGTACTTTATTACAAAAAACTTGATTGACAACTAAGCAGCATACCTACTATGGGTTTTCAGACAGTGCAAGCACGTTTTTGGGCAATACCTATTTCTGTAACGAACACTCGTATCGGAACGAGATTTTGCTATAGTGCATTACACCCAGTGCCGTAATTTATAAGGGTATCGTGAATCACTAATCGTAAAGAATAACGACACTTGTCCTTGTACCAAGAGACAAAAACTCCATTATGCAGAAATGGATACAAACACGCGTATAAAGCTCCACCTACCCTCTCCCCCCCCCCCCCCCCCCCCCCCCACCCCCCCCCCCCCCCCCCCCCCCACCCCCCCCACCCCCCCCCACCGCCACCCCTTTCCTTCGTTCCTTCGCCTTCCTTTTTTTCTCTCTCTCTCTCTCTCTCTCTCTCTCTCTCTCTCTCTCTCTCTGTTGCCATTCGGTATGTGTTGACCCTCCAAACTGGGTATAAGACTACACACACGTTGAAATTGGTGAAATTAGGCTATGTATTGGAAGTATATATACATAAATATTAAAGCAATTTTATCATTATTGCATTACTATGACAACTAGAATTCATGGAAACTGTTTATAATAATGAAACAGCGTATGTGTGAAGCCTCCACTAATGTGGCAACGATGATTTTGCCATTCTTAGCATGCAAACATTAAAGGTTACATTTATTTCTGGCATACGGTTATTAAAGAAATTCAAAATACTAATATAGACTGAAATCTATGAAAAGTGCTAGCAAAAACAAAAAAAGCAAAAAAAAAAAAATATGTATATAATTCACTTCTCCGTAGTCGTTCCTCTATGCACTTATCCGTAATCGTTCCTCTATGGTTTTCGGCAGCCAGATGTACGAAAACGTTAGAAAAATTTGATTGTATCTACTTTAGAAATATCTGTAATTTTTCGGGGTAATTTGGTTGCAAAAAAGGGATAATATACATGAATTAAATTAAAATTTTTAAATAAAGTAAATTTAAACTAAATAACGAGTAAAGTAAACAATTTAGGGAATAAAACTTTGCATTTCGTCGTCTGCTGTTCGTAACTGTGTTTGTGGCGCGCGCGCTTAGGAACCAGCAACAACAACGGGTTTAAAGTGCAATGTGGAGTGAACTCAGACCAAAATGTGTATAATAACAATCAAATAAGCACTGTGGAGTTTCAGTTGCGATGGCAGTAAGGATAAAAACCACCGATTACAAGGTAAGAATGAATTCAGTTCAAACCATAACCCCGGGAATAACAAGTTTCATACTTTCACTAATATAGGCAACAAAATGTTGTTTTATTGTGCTGATTACAACTGCAATCTTGAGTAAGATCAATAAAAGTTACATATATACGCTAACATTGTTCAAATGAGTGCTGGGAAGGCTGGGGAAAGATGGTGGCCGTCACTGATCAGAACCTTCCATGCAAAACGTAGCCGCCATATTGGATTTCAAAACTGCCCTTGAAAACATATTTTACGAAGAGCTCACATGCTTATTTTAGTTCGTATGGGGCTTTCATATATCACATTATGTTGACGAAACTTCAGTCTTTTAAATGGTATGCTTAGAGTTGCAATTGTATTCTTGTTTCACCAATTAAATATAGAGTGAATAAGACCCGTCCACCGTGATGAGGGTTGGCCTGCCGTGGTGTTTTACCCTAGGTAACACGTCTTGACACCGGAGATGGTCATCGGTCATGAGTTGTTGGTGGTGAAAGGAACAGCTCGAGACCTCTACTCTCCTTTCGAAGTAGTAAGTACAGGGGGTCCTCGAGTTACGACGTTGATCCGTTCTTAAGATGCGTCGTAACACGATTTTCAGTGTAAGTCGGAACATTAAAAAATACCACATGATTTAATGTAAATACCTATCAATAACAACGAGAGAACAATTCCTTACCTTTATTAATTTGATTTTGATCTTCCAACCAAAGCACCAATAACCTTTCCATTTCAATTATTAGACCACTACGCTGCTTAGTTATCACTGTCGCTTTCATAGGAGCAGATCCTTTCACATGTTCAACGATGCGCTCTTTATCTTTGATAATGGTAGCAATGGTCGAACGGCTAAGGCCAAGCGAGCGGCCAATGTTTGTTGGCGTTTCTCCCTTCTCAGATCGCTTTATAATGTCCACTTTAATTTCCATGGTGATGGCCTTTCTTTTCTTCGATGCACTACCATCAGAAGAGTCCGCCTTGCGCTTGGGAGCCATAACAAAGAGCAAAAAGTTACAAAAACGATACAACACGAGGGAGAGAGAGGCAGTGTAAACAACCAAAATGGCGTATGGGCGAGGAATGAGCGTAGCGAAGCGATGCCGTCCTCTCCCCCACAAAGCGTATTCTTCTGCCGTGCGCCCGGAACTAGTTCGCGTTTGTTTACGTCGCTTACGACGCTAAACCGCGTAAGACGGAACGACGCAAAATATTATTTTGTTCATGAAACTTACCTGTCAGATATATATATAGCTGTATTTCTGACGTCCGACAGAATTTCAAAACTCGCGGCACACGTAGTGGGGCGGCCAGGTGGTAGTACCCATTCCCGCCGCTGGGAGGCGGATATCAGGAACCATTCCCATTTTCTGTTCATATTTTTTCTGTCGCCGGTGCTGGAAACAACTGTTTACAGTACCTCCGTCTAGGATTTTTGATTTATCTCACTTTAAATTATCTGGATTGACTTTTGGTATCGACTTCTGGATTGTTGGATTGGCCCGCGTAATAGCGGATTGGTTTTTGATTTTGGATTGGCTTTTCTGTGTACATGATGTCGGGATCAAGTACTGGAAGTTTCAGTGTGTGTGTGAGGAGTGAATGTAAGGTGAGGCTTCTTAAACCTTAAGTTGATCCTCACACAGTTTGTATGGAATGCAGGGGGCATGTTTGCTTGGTTGATGATCGGTGCAATAAATGCAAGGATTTGGATGATGATAAATGGAAGATGTATGAGACCTATCGACGTAAATTGGAGCGCGATAGAGTCAGGAGGTCTTCCTCCAAGATCAGTTCTACGAAAGGTAAGGAATGTAACATTTCTCCTCCTCTAACACCGGTAGATTTTGCTCAACCTAATCCTGTTTTGTTGCCTTCGGGCCCCAGTGCTGTGTCTGGAGAAGGTAACACCCTTTCTCTGATTCTTGAGTCTATTCGCGCTCTTGAATCGAAAGTTTTGGCCTTAGAAACTGGCCCTGTGAAAGTTTGTGTTAGTGCCCCTAGTGTTGTGGAGGGGGCGTCAGATCGGCCCCATAATGCCTCTAGGCCTAGACCTCTATCGGACTCCCAGGACTCTGGGAGTGGGTATGTCAAAAGCCGCAAGAGGGTTACGGGGGCTCCCCACCGATCTGGCGTCCCTTCGGCAGGCCTTGTTGCTAAATCCCAGGCTGCCAAGGAGCGCGCACGAGCGCGTGTCCTGAAGGATTGCTTTTCGTCCTCCGAAGCGTCCTCCCCGCGCAAGGGGTGGAGCGCTCGGAGAGACTCGCGTCCGTTGAAAAGGACTTTTCGTTTTGAGGACGCTTCACGTCCTATGTCTCCGCTTTCGTCAGAGGATGCGTATGACGCCTTTCCTCCTCAGAAGAGAGGTAGGGTTTCTACCGACGAGGACGTTGGTTTCCACGCACAGGCGTGTTCACCTGAGAGGCAGATAGCTGTACCTGCTAGAAGGAAGGAGGCGTCCCCTCGCCCCTCGCCTTCTCGCAGGGTCAGTCCTGCCCCTTCTTCTGCTCCTTCGTCACCTACGAAGGATATCCTAGTGTCCCTTCAGGACCAGATTACGTTGCTTATGGCTCAGAGGACTCGCCCAGCAGCAGTCGAGCCTAAGCGTAGAAAGGACGTTAGGCTGCCCGTCAAGAGGACGAAGCAGTCTCATTCTCTCTCGTCTCGTTCGTCTCTCTCTCCACCTCCGGATCGTCACCGTTCTCGTTCTCTGAGTAGATCTTTCGCTCTCTCAGTAAGAGGAACGCTCGCCATGGACATCTGGCGTTCGAAGCAGGAGATTTGCGCCTTCCGGCAGGGCGCTGTTTGATGGACGCCTCGGCAAGACGCTCGGCGTTCGAAGCAGGACGCTTTGCGTTCTCGACAGGACGCCTTTGAGGACGCTCGGCAGGACGCTCGCCGTTCGAAGCAAGACGCTTTTCGAACGAGGCAGGACGCTTTTGAGGACGCTCAGCAGGACGCTTGCTTGGCTAAGCAGGACGCTTTTGGCGCTCGTCAGGAAGCTCGCGCTTCCTCTCGTAGGGACCGTGGTCTGTTAAAGGGACAGTTTTACCCATTGCTTTCTAAAGGACGCTCCTTTGCTTTCGCAGGATGTTTCCGTCCTTCTAAAGATTGTCGTAAGGGCGATTCCGTACCTGTAGCGGGTACTTCCAATCAACGGAAGTCTTTGTTCAGGCTTGAGGACTGCTGGACGTACGCCCTCCCTCTCCTGATGGACGTTCTCCAGTTCCTCTTAGGGAGAAGGGGAACTTAGTAGTCCAGGGAGTTCCGTTGAAGAAGAACCTCCGGTAGCTTCAGCTGTCTCGGACTATAAGGTTCTTGTCAGGCTGTTACGTTCATCCTTCGGGGAGAAGTTCCAGCCGGCAGCCCCTAGGTCTCCTCCTCTCAACTTTCGTCTTCCAAGACCGTTAAGACCCTGAGTTCGTCGAAATGAAGACATCGCTGTCGACCAAGAGGGCTTTCAAGAAACTTCAAGATTTTATGTCTCGAAGGAAGGATCAGGGCAAGACCACTTTCGCCCTTCCTCCCTCTAGACTCGCCGGGAAAGGAGGAAGTTTGGTATGAAACCAAGGAGGACGTGGGAGTAAAGGTTCCTTCGTCCGCTCTGGGTGACTTCTCCAGTTTAGTGGACGCTCAGAGGAGGTCTCTCTTATCGTCTGCTAAGGTGTCCTGGACTCCTGTGGAGACGGACCACCACTTGAAGGGACTGCTTCGCACCTTGAATGTCTTTAATTTCTTAGACGTGCCTGGGAGTTTTAGACCTTCAGTCTAGAAGTCCTGATTCCCTCAGTCTGGGGGAGCTGTCCAGCGTGTTGTCATGTATGGACAAGGCCGTCAGGGATGGTTCGGAGGAGCAAGTTTCTCATTTTGGAACTGCTTTCCTGAAGAAAAGAGCTCTCTTATGCAATTTTACCGCTAAGTCGGTCTCTCCCGCTCAGAAAGCGGAATTGCTCTTTGCGCCTCTTTCGGACCATCTCTTCCCCCAGGCTATGGTAAAGGATCTTGCAACGAGTTTGCAAGAGAAGGCGACCCAGGACCTCTTGGTACAGTCTTCAAGACGTCCAGCAGTTCCTTCCACATCTGCATTCAGTAAACCCCCGAAGAAAGTCAAACCCTTTCGTGGGGCACCCCCCTCGAGAGCAGCTCCTCGAGGGAGAGGTTTTTCGAGAGGAAGAGCTTCATTTAAAACCAAAACCACCAAATGAAGATCTTGTCCTTCAGACGCCAGTCGGGGCCAGACTGAAGTTCTTTGCGGAGGCTTGGAGGCAGAGAGGGGCGGATCCTTGGACTCTCAAGATAGTAGAGCAGGGGTACAAGATCCCCTTTTTACATCCTCCAACTTTAACATCAACTCCCAGAGACCTCTCTCCATCTTATCAGGGAGAGAAGAAAAGTATTCTTTTCGATCTGTTAGACCAGATGGTCGAAAAAAGAGCGGTGGAACAAGTCTTGGACCTGGAGTCACCGGGCTTCTACAACAGGATTTTCCTAGTGCCGAAGCAGTCGTCAGGTTGGCGCCCAGTCCTGGATGTGAGCAGGCTCAATCTTTTTGTAGAAAAGATCAAGTTCAAAATGGAGACGCCTCAGTCGGTGCTGGGAGCCTTGAGACCTGGCGACTGGATGGTGTGTCTGGACCTGCAGGACGCGTACTTCCATATCCCCGTCCACCCTCTTTCAAGGAAGTACCTGAGATTCGTCTTAGACAACAGGGTTTGGCAATTCAGAGCCCTTTGTTTCGGTCTCAGCACGGCCCCGATGGTTTTCACAATGATAATGAGGAATGTAGCGAAGTGGCTCCATTCGTCAGAGATCAGGATATCCCTCTACCTCGACAATTGGCTGATCAGAGCGTCGTCGAGGCAGAAATGTCTGAAGGACCTTCAGTTTACGTTAGCCCTAGCAAAGTCTCGGGTCTTTTGGTCAACTCCGAAAGTCGCATCTGACCCCGACACAGTCCATCGTGTATCTGGGGATTCAGATGGATTCAGTGGCTTTTCGGGCGTTTCCATCCCAGGAACGTCAGCGACTGGGGTTAGAGAAAGTCGCAGCCTTCCTAGAGAGAGAAGCTTGTTCGGTGAGGGAGTGGATGAGTCTGCTGGGCACCATTTCCTCGCTAGAAAAGTTTGTCTCGCTGGGAAGACTGCACCTCAGGCCTCTTCAATTTTTCCTTGCGGAAGAATGGAAGTCGAAAGGGGACCTGAATGCGATCCTAAGGATCTCAAACAAGGTAAAAGGCCACTTAAGATGGTGGCTCGACCCTCAGAAGTTACGAGAGGGCTTCTCCTTAAATCTTCTGAGCCCCGACCTAGTGTTGTTCTCAGACGCTTCCATTTCCGGTTGGGGAGCAACACTGGGGGGGGAGGAAGTGTCAGGCTCCTGGAGAGGGGAACAGGTAGCCTGGCACATCAATGTAAAGGAACTGGCAGCGATATTCCTGTTGCTGCAGTTCTTCGAAGACAAACTGTCAAGCAAGGTTGTTCAAGTCAACTCAGACAGCACCACAGCCCTTGCATATCTAAAGAATCAGGGAGGAACTCACTCCAGATCCCTTTTTCTCCTGGCGAAAGAGGTTCTGCTATGGGCAGACGCAAGGCGCATCAAGATCCTGACAAGATTCGTGGCAGGGGTTCAGAATGTCAGGGCGGACCTTCTCAGTCGACGAAATCAGATTCTACCAACAGAATGGACCTTGCACCAGGAAGTCTGTCAGCAATTATGGACATTGTGGGGACGTCCTCTAGTAGACCTGTTCGCTACATCGAGGACGAAGAGGCTTCCTCTGTATTGCTCCCCGGTTCTGGATCCAGGGGCAATTGCAGTGGACGCGTTGCTCTGGGACTGGACGGACCTGGATCTTTACGCCTTTCCCCCATTCAAGATCATGGGGGAGGTAATGAAGTTCGCAGCTTCAGAAGGGACAAGGTTGACTCTTGATTGCCCCAATGTGGCCAGCAAGAGAGTGGTTCACAGAGGTCATGACATTCCTTGTGGACTTCCCAAGAACGTTGCCCTGGAGGAGAGATCTACTCAGACAGCCTCACTTCAAAGGTTTCACCAAAACCTCTCCGCTCTGGCTCTGACTGCGTTCAGACTATCGAAAAGTTGGCCAGAGCGAGAGGCTTTTCAAAGGCAGCTGCGAGAGCAATCGCTAATGCTCGAAGAGCCTCTTCAAGAGCTGTCTACCAGTCTAAGTGGTCCTCCTTCAGGGCATGGTGCAAAAAGGAAGGAATTTCCTCTTCCACGACCTCTGTGAATCAGATAGCAGATTTCTTACTCTAAGAAATGTGCAGAAATTGGCAGTTCCTACAATCTCGGGTTATAGGAGTATGTTGTCTGCCGTTTTTCGCCACAGAGGACTGGACCTCTCCGACAATAAGGATCTGCACGATCTCTTAAGGTCGTTCGAAACCACCAAGATTCCACAAGCAAGACAGCCCTCATGGAATCTCGATGTGGTTTTGAAACATCTTATGCTAAGTCCCTTTGAGCCTCTCCATGATGGCTTATCTAAGGGACTTGACGAGAAAAACGCTTTTCCTAGCTTCTCTGGCGACGGCGAAGAGAGTTAGTGAAATCCAAGCGTCAGTAGCCTAGTGGGCTTCAAGGGGGACAACGCTGTCTGCTCGTTTGAGCCCATCTTTCTTGCTAAGAACGAGAACCCGTCTAATCCTTGGCCGAAGAGCTTTGAAATCAAAGGAATGTCGAGTCTCGTGGGTCAAGAACCAGAGAGAGCCCTGTGCCCTGTCAGGGCTCTCAAGTTCTATGTGAATAGAACTAAAGAGATAAGAGGTCCCTCAGGTAATCTCTGGTGCTCGGTTGTCGAAGAATGCTGTTGCTTTCTTCTTGAGGGACGTCATTAAAGAGGCTCATTCATCTTGCCAGAAGACTGATTTGAGCCTCTTTAAAGTGAAAGCTCACGAAGTCAGAGCCGTAGCTACTTCTCTTGCCTTCCAAAGGAATATGTCTATCAAAGATATACTTGATAGCACCTTTTGGAGGAGCAATTCCGTATTCGCCTCACATTACCTCCGGGATGTGAGAACGATTTACGAGAACTGTAGTTCTTTGGGGCCTTACATTTTCGGCAGACACAGTTTTGGGGGCTGAAGGTAGCTCTCTCCCTATCCCTTAGCTTAGTTAGGTTAGTTTTTATTGTGTTTTTGGTTGATGGTGAGATCTTCTGTGGAAATCTCCCATTCCTTAGTGTTAATGTCAGGGGTTTTTTGGTTAGTTGGTCAGGTGGTGGTCGGTTGCTGTGTTACTGCCATATGTTTGGCTAGATGGTCTTGTCACATTGTGGTCACGTCCCCGTTGACAGAGCATCCAGAGTGCACCAGCACTACAGGTCCAAACCTGGCTGGCAACTCTGATAAAAGCATAAGCAGGCTTTAGTGACAGTAATCACAGAGTCTACTTTGCTATCAGGTAAGGAACCAAGAAGTAAATCTTTTATTTAATTTAAGTTTCCTAAAAATCCTATTCTGTCTCTACCCACCATCCGAAGGTGGGATTCAGCTATATATATATCTGACAGGTAAGTTTCATGAACAAAATGTTATTGTTATAATACAATTAAGTTTGTTCATACTTACCTGGCAGATATATATAATTAGAGTGCCCACCCTCCTCCCCTCAGGAGACAAGGGTCATGAATAAATATGAACAGAAAATGGGAATGGTTCCTGATATCCGCCTCCCAGCGGCGGGAATGGGTACTACCACCTGGCCGCCCCACTACGTGTGCCGCGAGTTTTGAAATTCTGTCGGACGTCAGAAATACAGCTATATATATATCTGCCAGGTAAGTATGAACAAACTTAATTGTATTATAACAATAACATTTTTTATATTTTTATGGGGGCGCGTTCGTAACCAAGAAACATCGTAAGTCGAGACCGGCGTAACCCGAGGACTTACTGTATTTTCTCCAAAGTTAGAAATTAAGGCCATATTTTAAGATTAAACAGAGGGTAATGAAAAGTGTGACCAAACGCAGTGCACACTACCCCCATGACGCTTTCGAAATTTTTACTTACAACTAAAAATGTTTTGAAGATTTACGCCATCTCGATGTTTGCGGAGTCGCTTGTGTAAACAAACTTCCCATTTCCTGTGCTAAATCCGCACACCACTTGTACCCATAGACGCTGGGGCACTTTCATCACAACAATCGTAAACACAGACTTCCAACCACTACTTATCCAAGGGAACTAAGTCATTCTTTGCGCTCTTCAATTGTTTATCAGTGTTGTCAATTGGTATGAGTTTACCCAAGAAACTGGGTATAGCTAAGACTTACACAAAACCGGGGAAATAAGTGAAATTAGCGTATCTGTTTGTAGTATATATATACATATTACAGCAATTTTATCATTACTGCATTACTATGACAACTAGAATTCATGGAAACAGTTTGTAAATGCATCGCCGTATGTGTGGAGCTCCACTAGATTGGCAATGATGAGTCATTTTGCTGTCGCGTCATCTGCTCGTAAGTAGCTACTTCAGAAATACCTGTAATTTTTCAGGGTTAATTTGGCTGCAAAAAAGGGATAATAGACATGAATTAAATTTACATTTTGAAGTAACAAAGTAAAGTTTAAACTAAATAATAAGTAAAGTAAACAATTAAGGGAATAAAGCTTTGCACATCATAAACCGTGTACATGTGTGCTGCCCGTAACTGTGTTTGTGGAGTGAACGCTTAGGAACCAGGAACCGCAACGTAGTTAAAGTGCAATTTGGAGTGAATTAAGACCAAAATGTGTATAATTACAATCAAATAAGCACTGTGGCGTTTCACTTGCGATGGCAGTGAGGATAAAACCACCGATTACAAGGTAAAAATGAATTTCGGTTCAAACCATGACCCCGGGAATAAAAAGTTTTATACTTTCACTAATATAGGCAACAAAAAGTTTTTTTATTTTGCTGATTACAACTGGAATCTTGAGCAAGATCAATAAACGTTACTTATATGTATACGCTAACATTGTTCAAATGAGTGCTGGGAAGGCTGGGAAAGATGGTGGATTGTCTGTGGTTACGAACGGCAAGTCAAGCAGCTGCCGCCATATTGGATTTCAAAACTGCCTTGAAATCATATTTTACGAAGAGCTCACATGCTTATTTTAGTTCGTATGGCGCTTTCATATATATATCACATTATGTTGATGTAATTGTATTCTTGTTTCACCAATTAAATATAGAGTGAATAAGGCCGAGCCACGCAATGACGATGGGTCGACTGCGGTTGTTTACCCTATACCTACTACTACCTAGTACTACCAATAGATAGTACATTACGTACCCTAACCTTAGTTTGGGTAGTAAGAAGGGAGAATGTTTAGAATTTTCCTTAAAAATGGGTGGTAGTATCTGAATTCGAGAATTCGGTATCTCTCTTAATAGTACCAGGAGTAAATGAGTATCATAGCCTTTGGACTATCCTGGTCAACAGTAAGTTAGCAATGTCAGTAATTCTAGGCAATAGGGTATCTCCGCACGGACTCCTAGGAACGCTCCTGCGGATGCGAAAGCTACTAAGGATTGGGGTGTCAAATGTATTTACACCTTATTTTTTAGTGTTTAGTACTGGTCCCTGGCAATTAATTACAGTTGTCCCCCCAAAATAACAGTCTTACCAAGCAACCCAAATACTATAGGAAACTGTAATTTCCAAAGAAATACCCGATGTGGAGTTATTACCTAGATCTACTGCAATGTCTTGTTGTGTCATTAGTGTGATGTAGGATCTTTTGGAAACACTGCTGCAATTACATGTGAGTGGGATTGTCTACACCTGGGGGAGTAGTCAGTCAGTTGTTGTAGAGGTAGGGTGTTGTGCCCTGGGCTCCGTGGTTGAGAGTTTGTGGCGAGGGACCTTTCCCTCTTACCCTTTATTTTCCTCGTTGGTTGGCGAGTCAGATCTTGAAGGTCATCCATTACGTAGTCTGAGGGAGCTTGCAAGGTGAGTAACTACATGTCTGTAGGTGGTACTTTATCTCCCATTCTTATTTGTAGGCTACTCGACTTATCATAGCTTAATGTGTGAGCGATGAGTGGCATGTGTCATTAAACTTCATTTGTCTGATTTGTCTGTCAGTTACATTCATTCATTAGTTTTTCGTTCCAGAGACTTGTCAATTTTCATGTAATGAAAGCTGGCTTTCCTAATCCTACAGAAGTTGTAGTTTATTGATTGCTTAAATTGTTTTTACTAAATTTTAGAGTAGGGTGTATATAGCCCATGACTTGGTACAGGTGAAATATCCTTGAGAAATTTAGCATCTGGAGTTTATATTTTGTCATTCATACCCTAGGGTCAGGTACTAAACAAGCTTCCGGTGCAGCTTTTCTGTAGAATTACCAAACTAGTAGCCTACTGCGGGTCATATTTTGCTGCTACTTAGGCTATTTATGTATACTTTTGTAATGCAAAAATTACCTCTAGCCTGTAATATGAGCAGCAAAAAGGGTAATTCTAGGTAATAACTCCGCATGGACTGCAAGGAATGTTCCTGTGAATATGACAGCAACTAGTGATTGGGGCGTCAAATGTATTTTACCATGTTTAGTACTAGCCCCTGGTGGTCAATTACAGTCGACCCCCAAAAATAACAGCAAATTCTTAATAAGCAACCCTAAATACTGTAGGAAACTGTAATTTCCAAAGAAATACCCAACACTGAGTTATTACCTAGATCTAACGCAAAAAATTACAATTACTTTTGTTCTCCCTTCCTGGAAGCTTGCTCGCTACCCCCCCCCCCCCCCCCCGCCCCCCCCCCCCCCTCAAACCTCATACCTTTTTGACAAATGAAATAGCCTAGAAGGATGTAGAATGTGGGTTGTGTCTTGGCTAATGAGTGAATAGTGATGTCATAGGGGGGAAATGCTTTACCAGTCAAAAAGAGCTTTCCCATTTCAAACATTGAGCCACTAAACTGATTTCCAGGAATTTTCTGCAGATCAGTTTAGTGGCTCAGTGTTTGAAATGGGAATGCCCCAGAAAGGGATGCGTGAATTATGATGGTTGAGTATGTTTGAAAGGGTGCCAGTATGATTGTCCCTATGTGCATCTCAGTGGGGCAGGCAAAAGTGCCAATTTCAGACTGCCATAAAATATTTAGGATACCCAAAACTGTAGACATTTTTCACAGATAAGTATATTGGCATTTAGTTGTTTTTGCAAAAGAAAATTTATAGAATTATGAAAAGTTCCCGGTAAAACATAATCAAATAGCGTTAGTGCTAATGATTGCTGCATTATTTTGAGTGGACTAAGAAGGAAAAATAAAAAAACTGGTTCAATTGCTGGTTATTGTTATAAGGTGTATTAAATTTTCTGGTATGGTCTGTTCATTGTCTTTGGAACTCTAGTATACTGCAAAACTTTGTTTTTAGTAAAAATAAAGTAGGGCTCGTGATTTTGTTTGCTATTGGCGCACTTACTCCCTCTATATGACTTTATATTTTTGAGCTTACTTCATAGCCTTGTAAATTTTGTGACCATCCTGAATTGTGATTTTTATTTGTTATTTTCAAGTTATATAATATGAGAAGTGGCTGAGTAGTAAAGGAGAACTTGCTGTGCTACTGCTAATTGCTAAGTTGTTTTGAGTGTTTTGTTTACTTTATGATGGAAAATTGTGCATAACGGACATGTAAAGGGCTTAAGGAGTGTAAGTGGTCCTTCGTACTCTATAGTATTTAGGTGGATCCCCACTATTACTGTTCCTCTGTAGAAGTAGGATCTATAACTGTTAGAAAGGTTTCATCAGAGGAGAAAAGTGAGTAGTGTTAACCTACAATTTCCCTCTCCCTACACCAGCTCTATCCTTGTGTGTACTATTCTCTCAGCTGAGAGGAGTTGTGTTTGGAAAGGTGAGTGATCATTGCGCCTACCTTATGTCAACTTAGTACCATATGTTGTTGCTGAACCCATAAGGAGCTGTTGATCCTCCAGTACTGGTCAACCATCCCTAGGGAGATGTTCCCATAGTGTTGCCCACAGCCACTGTACCTGCGCAGAAGAATAAGACAAGCTAGGGGTGAGGAGAAGCACAAAAAGCAACAACACACTATCCTAGACCTGTTCATCTGCTCTTGGGGAAAGTGAGATTAGCTAGAAGTTCTGGCTAGAGTTAATAGTAGTGCTTTTGTTTCCTGTCTCAATAACTGTAGTTGTAGTCTTGATGCCTCTTGTGATCTGTAGATGTATCTAAGTAGGACGTGATCTTATAGGCTAGTACTGGTAAACACCGGCAAAGATAGGAAGTGGGTGTCAAGGAACACCCTTTACATTGCGGCTTTGTGTTGATATCAGAGGAGCTTATGATGCTTCCATCAGGAGACAGTCTTACAGTTTGGATGAACACTCATGAAATCAAGGGGCATAGAACTGTTCCTGGCATTTTGGAGTAAGATTTTAGTAACATGGATATTTTTATACATTCAACTTCCCTGCCAGATATATACTTAGCTATAGACTCCGTCGTCTCCGACAGAATTTCAAATTTCACGGCACACGCTACCGGTAGGTCAGGTGATCTACCGCCCTGCCCTGGGTGGCAGGACTAGGAACCATTCCCGTTTTCTAATCAGAATTCTTCTGTCGCCCGGACCCTCAACATTGTTGTTGGTTCCTCTCGATTGGTTTTTCTTTTTTCACCGGCAATTGATCTTCTTGACCGACTTTTGGTGACGTATCTGGATTGTTGGATTGGCATACGCTTTTGTGGACTGTTTTGTGGACTTGATTTTGGATTTTTCTTTAAAAAATGTCTGACACTGGAATGGTTGTGTGACGTTGTGTGAATGTAGGCTGTAAGGTGAGGTTGCCGAAAGCTTCGGTAGACCCTCACACTGTATGCAAGGGTTGCAGGGAGTATGAATGTTCTTTCACTAATACTTGCAAGGAATGTGAGAATTTGAGTGAGAATGAATGGAAGAATCTAACTAATTATTTGAAAAAGTTAGAGAGAGAAAGAGTGAGGAAGGCTTCTTATAGAAGTTTAAGTAGTTCGAGATCTAATGAACTAATTCCTAGCTTGGGATCTTCCCCAAGGGTAAGTATTGCTACTTCTCCTTCCATTGCAGCCCCTTCTCCTATTGCAGAACCTGTAGATTCAGCGAAAGAACTTGCGGATCTAAAAGCAGCCTTCAAGTTGATGGAAAACAAAATGGCTGCCCTGCAAGGTAAGGCTAGTGATTTTTCAGTGGACAGTGATATGAGTGTCCCCAGTGTAGTGGAGGGGGCATCTGGTCGGCTCCGCAACGCTTCTAGGTCTAGACCTCTTCCAAGCTCCATGCCCAGAGGAGAAGGAATGTCAAAAACCGAAAGGAGGTTGTGGAGAATCCCCACCGATCAGGTGTCCCTTCGGCGGTTTCTGTGACACCCCAGACTGCCAAGGATCGCTATTGCAAAAGCGTCCTGCGTGAGTGTTTTTCTTCGTCGGGATCTTCATCTCCGAGACGTGATTGGAGGGATTCAGATCGCTCTCGACCACTCAAGAGGAGTTGGAAGGCTCCGACGATTGACTCGAGCCCGGAAAACTTCCCTGAGGAGTCTCCTTCGGGAGTTAAGAAGGCAAGAAGATTCTTTCTGTCAACCAGAGTTAGAAGGAGTCGGGAGGTGGAGGCTATGGACTCCTCCCCTCCTCCTTCCCCTCCTCCCGAAGAGGATAAAGAGGAGGTTACGAAGAGGTTCATGATTGCTATGCAAGAGCAGATTTCGTCTTTTGTAGGAGTCCTTTCAAAAGGAGCCTCCATAGAAGGAAAGACTCTACCCTTCCTATCAAAAGATCCTCCAGACGTAATGGAGGTATCTGCCGCCAGGATCGATGCTCCTACTCGAGGTGAGGTTTCCTGTACGAACGTGGATGAACCGATCAGGCGTCTGGCACCGGCCAGGAGTGAGAGTCACCCAGGAGGGGCAGGAGCCAAGAGCAGGAGTGAGGAGTCACCCAAGGAGCAGGAAGCCCAGGAGCCAGGAGCCAGGAGCCAGGAGCCAGGAGCCAGGAGCCCAGGAGCCAGGAGCCAGGCCAGCCAGGAGCCCAGGAGCCAGGAAGCAGGAGCCAGGAGCCGGAGCGCCAGGAGCCAGGAGCCCGCCAGCCCGGAGCCCACCCGGAGCCCGGAGCCGAGACTCATTCCTGGGGGAAATTTATGACTCTTCTCCAAATAGAAGCTCCTCTCCTTCAGATCGTTAGGAGGTCTTGGAAAGACTCTCCTCCAAACGAGAGCTTTCTCCTTCGTCTGATCGAGGTTTGGACGATTTGTCTGATGACGAACCTCCTGCAAATGAGGGACTCTCGAATTATAAGGTCTTAGCCTCATTGTTACTACAGGAGTTTGGAGACTCTCTTAGTCCGGCGGCTCCTCCTTCTCCTCGTTCTCTCTTTTCGAGCTCGGCTACGGCAAAATCTTCGGCCTTTCTGAAAATGAAGCCTGCGATTTCGATGAAGAAGGCCCTCCATTCTTTAGATTCTTGGATGGACAAGAAGAAAGAGTTGGGAAAGACTGTATTCTGCCACGCCTCCTTCCAAACTCCAATGGAAAGAGAGGTATTTGGTATGGGACAGGAGAGACTATGGGTCTTTCTCTTCCTGCCTCGGCAGATGCGGACTTTTCCAATGTAGTGGAGACCTCTAGACGTCACTCTTTAGGATCGGTCAGATCGACGTGGAGCATTTCGGAGTTGAACCACTTTCTAAAGGGACTTTTTGTCACTTTAGAGGTGTTCAATTTTCTGGATTGGTCACTCGGAGTTCTGGCCAACAAATCTAAAGATCCGGAGTTTCTTAAAAACCCAGAGATTCTCCATAGCGTCCTGTCTTGCATGGACAAAGCAGTACAGGACGGTTCGGGAGAAGTGGCTTCCCTTTTTGGTGCTGGTCTTCTGAAAAAGAGATCAGTATATGGATCCCTATTATCAAAAGGGGGTTTCTCCGAGCCAGAGGACTGCTTTATTGTTCGCCCCTCTGTCGGATCATCTGTTTCCTTCTCAGTTAGTGAAGGATATATCTCGCTCGCTAACTGAGAAGGCGACACAAGACCTACTGGTACAAACGTCCAAGAAAGGACGCCCTGTATGTCGACGATTAGAAGGAACTCTCGTCCTCCTCAGCAGCCCTTTCGTGGAGGTGCAGCGGCTCGTCCCCCTGCCAGAAAGAAGAGCTCTGACAAGAGAGGAAGGTCTTCCTTCAGACCTTTCAAGAAAACTAAATGACTTGTTGCTCCTTCAAGCACCAGTGGGTTGCCAGACTCCTGAAACTTTTGCAGGAGTATGGGCAAAAAGGGGAGCCGACCCTTGGTCAGTCTCGGTCCTAAAGAAAGGATACGTAATCCCCTTCGAGGACAGTCCTCCCCTCAACATCTACGCCTCGGGAACTGTCAGCGAGGAGGTAGGGGTACAGAGACCCTGTAATGAGAAAGACTCTCCTTCAAATGGTGGAACAAATGTGGGAAAAGGAGGCCATCGAACTTGTGCAGGATCCACACTCCCCGGGATTTTACAATCGCCTTTTTCTAGTACCAAAGGCATCGGGGGGGTGGAGACCAGTACTGGATGTAAGCGCTCTGAATCGCTTTGTTCAGAAAAAGAAGTTCCGTATGGAAATGTCCGCCTCAGTAATGTCGGCTCTTCGTCCAGGAGATTGGATGGTCTCTCTGAACTTGCAAGATGCGTATTTCCACGTTCCCATTCACCATTTGTCAAAGAAATATCTTCGGTTTGTAATAGGAGACAAGATTTTTCAATTCAGGGCTCTGTGCTTCGGTCTGTCTACAGCTCCGCAGGTATTCACCAACCTGATGGCGAATGTAGCAAGATGGCTTCACCTAGAGGGAATAAACATCTCCTCTACTTAGACGACTGGCTGATCAGGGCCAAGTCGGAGATTCAGTGCTTGGAGGACTTATCAGTAACAAGAAACATGATAGAATCGCTGGGATTACTCGTGAACCTCGAGAAGTCGCAGCTGATCCCCAGCCAGAGCTTGGTCTATAATGGGGATTCAGATGGATTCTCGGGGTTTTCGAGTATTTCCTTCGCGAGAAAGAATCACTCGAGGTTTGTCGAAAATCTCGAGCTTCTTAGAGAGAAAGAGCAGTTCAGCGAGGGATTATCTGAGCCTTTTAGGGACCCTGTCCTCACTAGAAAAGTTCTTCTCTCTGGGGAGGCTTCACCTTTGCCCTCTTCAGTTTTTCCTGAAAGGGGTGTGGAGTTGGAAGACGGGACAACTCTCGGACACCTTCCCGCTTCCACAAGAGATAAAAGATCGCTTGAAGTGGTGGATCCTTCCTCTTCAAAAGAACGAAGGCATATCGCTTGCCCTGCAGAACCCAGACCAAGTGTTATATTCCGACGCTTCGGAGTCGGGATGGGGAGCGACGCTAGGAGCAAGGGAGGTGTCAGGCACCTGGACAAAGGAACAGGTGTCCTGGCACATCAATTGCAAGGAACTAGTGGCCATACACCTAGCCTTAAAGTTCTTCGAAGAGATAGTCAGAGGCGGGGTGATACAGATAAACTCGGACAACACCACGGCTCTGGCTTACATACGCAAGCAAGGAGGCACGCACTCTTTCTCCCTCTTTCAGGTAACAAAACACCTGTTAACCTGGACAGAAGAAAGAGGCATAACTCTCCTCACAAGATTTGTGCAAGGAATAAAGAATGAGAGCGGACAGACTAAGCAGGAGGAATCAGGTCCTTCCCACAGAAGGACTCTACACGAAGAAGTGTGTCGAAGTCTTTGGTCCCTGTGGGGGAGACCTCACATAGACCTGTTTGCGACGTTCCTCTCCAAAAGAGTGGAGATCTTTTGCTCTCTAGTAGAAGATCCGAGAGCCTTCGCAATAGACGCGTTTCTCCTGGATTGGTCGGGTGTGGACGCCTACGCCTTTCCCCCGTTCAAGATCCTGTGGGAAGTGCTCAGGAAGTTCGTAGCTTCAAAGAGCACGAAGTTGACACTAATAGCCCCATTTTGGCCAGCCCAAGAATGGTTCACGGAGGTACTGGAGTGGATAGTGGACTTCCCCAGATCTCTTCCAAACAGACCAGATCTACTCAGACAACCCCACTTCGAGAGGTTTCATCACAACCTCCCAGGTCTCGCTCTGACTGCCTTTCGACTATCAAAAGACTTGTCAGAGCGAGGGGCTTTTCTCGCAAGGCTGCGGGCTCTATCGCTCGAGCCCGCAGAGCTTTGACGAGAAGAGTATACCAATCGAAGTGGGAAGTCTTTAGGAGGTGGTGTAAGAGTCAGAAGCTGTCCTCCTCCAGTACCTCTATAGTTAACATTGCCGATTTCCTCCTCTTTCTGAGAGAGGAATCGCACCTATCTGTGTCAACAATAAAGGGATACAGAAGCATGCTGTCTTCAGTATTCAGAAATCGAGGGCTAGAAATTGCAGATAACAAAGATCTACATGATTTAATTAGATCCTTTGAAACTTCAAAAGCAGCAACTCCTAGAACTCCTAGTTGGAATCTGGACGTGGTCCTGAAATTCCTTTCCTCGGATAAATTCGAGCCTTTACATCTGGCTTCCTTCCGCGACGTCACTAGGAAATGCTTATTCCTGTTGTCTCTCGCTACAGCCAAGAGGACGAGCGAATTGCACGCTCTGGACTTTGGTCTTCTAAAGGTTAAGACCCATGAGGTGAGAGCAGTAGCAACGTCCTTGGCGTTCCAAAAGAATATGTCTTTTAAAAATATCATTGAGACTACTTATTGGAGGTGCAATTCAGTGTTTGCGTCTCATTACCTGAAGGATGTGAAAGTGACTTATGAGAAGTGCTTCTCTCTAGGTCCATTTGCTGGGTCTTGGAGCAAAGACTGATCCTTAAAATATTTTGATTTTATCGTACATAAACCTCTTGTCAGATATGTGCTTGGTTTTCTATTAGCAAGCTCACGGATGTCGCACGGGCGCATAGTGTCATTGCTGGTAGGGGGTCAAGGGTATGTATGGCTAGTGGGGGGGTACAAAATTTTTTTTGTATTTTTTGTATAAATGAACGTGTAATTATGTTTCGAGTTTTTGGTTGTTTGTAAGGAGTTCGGGGATAACTCCTTGCAATCTTAGAACTAACATGGATGTTAGGATCAGGTGATCGGGATCGGTGTTGTGCTCCTTGAACAAGGTGTATTGTCATGTTAGTGGAATAGCACCCAATGACAAAGGCCTTTAGGCTCTGCCGAGTAAGTGGATAAGACCCCATTGGCAGACCCACAAGAACTCTTAGCCATAGATCAATATCTCGCTGAGGCTCTTGAGGCTAAACAGACTCCAAGGCAGTAGCCGCGAAGTCTTCAGCCTAATAAGGTAGGAACCAAGGTTTATTAATACCTACAACATATGTTGTTTACCTGTCTATTTCAGTAGTTAGCTGTCTCTTACCCACCACCAATGGGTGCTAATCAGCTAAGTATATATCTGGCAGGGAAGTTGAATGTATAAAAATGATAGTCATGTTACAATAAAGTTTTATACATACTTACCTGACAGATATATACTTAGCTATAGACTCCGTCGTCTCCGACAGAATTTCAAATTTCGCGGCACACGCTACCGGTAGGTCAGGTGATCTACCGCCCTGCCCTGGGTGGCAGGACTAGGAACCATTCCCGTTTTCTAATCAGAATTCTTCTCTTCCACCTGTCTCCTGCGGGGAGGCTGGGTGGGCCATTAATCGTATATATCTGTCAGGTAAGTATGTATAAAACTTTATTGTAACATGACAATATCATTTTAATCCTTTTTACCTGAAGGACATCACCCACAGGTTCCCAAACTCCTCCCTACTGGGACCTGAGGTGGTGGTTCAACTGTGTGTTTAGTCACGTAGCTCCTTGATGAGGCACTTGGAGGGCTTAGACCTTCGATTGAATGGGAGAGTGACTGGCTTCTCTCCAGTCTTCCTTTTTTCCACTGTGGGGTAGTAACTTGACCTGAATAAATGCTGGATGAGATGCACATGCAGGTAGCTACTCATTCAAGTAACTGGTCTAAGAGCCTTGGCAGCTAAGGTGTGACATCC
>NC_061105.1:36025289-36117789 GCF_015104395.2 Macrobrachium nipponense
CAGTGCAGAGAAGAATGGTAGTAGAGATACCAGTAGTAGTAGTAGTCAGCAGGACTTGATATCGTTTAATAGTCCAGAGAAACCAAAGAATGATATCCTGGAATTTCTGCACAATGTCAATGCCAGTCAAAGTGCATTGGTTCCTGTATCGCGACAATCTTACAATTCCATGCAATCAACAGTGGGACCAACTTCTTCTTTATCTACATATCAAGGAGCATTGTCTCCGGTATTCACTGGAGTTCAGTGGCCAGTAACAAGTCAGAATGGAGTCAGTTATTCTAGCCTTAGTTCACCCTCACCCATAGTTTCTTACAGGCCATCTTTTAATCAAGCAATACCCATAATGAACTTTCCTGTGTCCAGTCAAAGCCAGGTTGTTTCCACAGTTTCTCCGGCTTTGACTGGATCCTTGTCTGCACCTCCGCTCCCACAGAGATGTCCTGTGTTTGAGTTGCCTCAACTCAACTCCCAAGTCAGTCATTTGTCTCTGTCGCAAAATGCAAGTAGTCCTTCACTCTCTCTCGTTAGTTCAGGAGTGGGTGGAAGTGGAGTGGGTGTCTCTGAAATGTCTATTGTAAGTGCCTATAGTAGTAAGAAAGGAAAGTCTCCAGCCAGTGATGATCTTATTGATCTGGATGTGAGCATGTCGCGGGACGTGGTCGATGATAAAGCAACCAAATGTAGTCTCTTAGACGTTTTTGACCCTATAGTGTTGAAAGCCAAAGAGGAGGAGGAAGTCAAGAGGAGAAAGTCATTGAGATCTGTGGATGGGGATGGTGGGGAGGGGAGTGAGAGAGGTGATACCACTGGTGTTCCAATTAGTAAAGATGCTCGTGAATTACTTCAGTTCAAATCTTCAAAGAAAAGGAATGATGATGAGATGAGTTATTATGAACAAGTGGACCCATTTGAATACATGCATCCTGGTGCAAGTAGTACAAGATCAGATCCTGTTTATGATATCTACGATGGCCTGGTCAGTCCTGGCGCAGTTGGTGCCGACACTTTTGATATCCCACCACCACTGCCTCCTAGGACAACTAAGGAAGCTGAAATAGAATTGAGAAAGTCAAGTTTCAGTCCTTCATCAAAGCACAAGCAATATGATAAGGTAAGTTTGACAACAGCATGCAGTAGTTATTTCATTCGTGCTTTTATTTTGCATGTACCATTTAGGATGAAACATTTTAACCTATTAAGTGTCACTTTTGGGAAATGTCACCACTCCTGTATTGTCACATTTTCTTGCTCGCAGAGCGGTAATTTGGTATACTATGCTAGTTTTTGTTTTTTGTCCTTTTTACATTGATACTGTATTTTTTTATAAGCATATTGGGATATTAAATGATGTAGGATAAACGATGAAAGAATTTTGCATTTGTATGGTATCTTAGATATAATTACTGTATATGCATAAAACATAAAGGGAAAAAATACAGTAGTACCACGTCCTTCGAACTTAATCCGTTCCCAAAGGCTGTGCGAAGTACAATTTGTTCAAAATCTGAAACAAATATCCTCACAAGAAATAAAGGGAATCAGGATAATTCGTTCCAGCCAACCCAAAAAGTCCCCCTTTTCATATTTTTTCTATTATTAATGTGTTCAGAAGTTAAATTAAGAGTGTAAAGTAATGAAACAGTACATCACATGAAGTAAAATTTTCTAAATTTTATTTTTCTGTGGACGATTTACAAACTGTTTGGTAAAAATGGCGCTGGCTGGCTGGGGGATGGAGGGAGGAGAGACGGGAACCCTTTGAGCAAACTGAGTTGGTTGCAGTATGCAAAGGTTGATAACAAAATAAATTTTATTCACATATTAGGTACAAAGGTAATCAGAGGAATCGATAGAGTGTGGAGAGAGAGAGAGAGAGAGAGAGAGAGAGAGAGAGAGAGAGAGAGAGAGAGAGAGAGAGAGAGAGAGAGAGAGAGATTAATCAGCATGGATCTTAAGTGCTCGAAATAGATTAATTATGCCACAATACATCAACTTAATTTTTGCAAATGGCAGACTTTTAAAACAAACATGAGGATTTTGCAAACAAATAAGTAATAAGTCAAGAATGCAAGAAAAGGAAAGAGAGAGAAAATAAATTTTCACAAGGAAGCCGCTTAAAAAAAATAATTGAAGGCATGCAGAAGCTGAAAGTGGCACCAGTTTGTTTATTACAGAGCCGAGTTACTTTTACAGTAGTAAAAAAATCATAAAGAGCAATTATCACCAGATTGGTATTTTACCATAACAAAAATAAAAGTGATTTTGGGCAGATTGAGTGTAGCGAAAGAAATGGGCAAATAATCATCCCAGATCAGCTGTTGAGTCAGTGAGAAGCAGAGCTGCTCTCTCTCTCTCTCTCTCTCTCTCTCTCTCTCTCTCTCTCTCTCTCTCTCTCTCTCTCTCTCTCTCTCTCACTAAGCGCAATGAATACTGACTTGAGTAAGCGTTTCTTTTTTACTGTATTGTGTTTGTTTTCATGTTTTATCATTGTTAAATTTAATGTGAAATAACACATTATTTTTTATGTGAATTGGTACTGCTTTTACGTACATATTACAGTAAAGATTTTACTGTCTCTTCTTCTCTCCTTGACAATACCACGACGCACGATAACTTGAAATCATTCATTCATTCATTATTCCTAAAAAATATAAACGCTCCCTCCCTCTACCTCAAGTTAGCAGTGTATAATCGCAATGACGAATGATTTTGTTAATCAATTGTGCTAAATTTTTGTGAAAAGCTTTGTTCTTTCATTTACTTTTTTGTTAATATTGTCTAACTAGACAGTCTTACTCGGTGCACCACTGGCTCAATTAAGACTTTTTTTTTTTTTTTTTTTTTTTTTTTTTTTTTTTTTTTTTTTTTTTTTTTTTTTTTTTTTTTTTTTTTTTTTTTTTTTTTTTTTTTTTTTTTTTTCTGTATTGCATTTGGTTGTTTTGATGTTTTATCATTGTTAAATTTATTGTAAAATAACATTTTAATTTTTATGTAAATTGGTAATGCTTTTACATATATATCATAGTAAAGATTTTACAGTCTCTTTTCTCCTCAACAATACCATGATGCACAATAACTTAAATCATTCATTCATTATTCCTGAAAAATATGAACCCTCCCTCACTCTACCTCAGGTTAGCTGTGTATCACCGCAATGACGAATAATTTTGTTAATAATTTTTGCAAAATTTTATTGTGAAAAGCTTTGTTCTTTCATTTACGATTTTGTTAATATTGTTCAACTAGACAGTCTCACTTGACGCATTGAACACCGCCTCAATTAAGACTTACTTTTTTTTCTTTTCTTTTGCATTTGATGGTTTTCATATTTTATCATTACATTAAATTTATTGGGAAATTCACTTTTTATGTGAATTGTTGTTGCTTTTACATACAGTAATAGTTTAACTCTCTTCTCCTTCTCTCCTGAACATAATCAACGTTCCCTCGTTCAGTCTCAAGTCAGCTGGGCGTGACGTCACTGGCATTATGTACGCTTTTATGCTAAATGTTATATTGAAAGCTAAATTTTATATTAAATGCTTTATACTTTTATTTATTTTCTAGAATATTGTTACCATTAATTATATATTGTAAATGAAAAATTAAATTTAATACAGTTTAACTTACTTGTAAGACCCAGTTAGCCGTCGAATACAAGTATAAACTAGATAATCGGTCAGTGCAAAGTACGAACATTTGTTCGACAAACTATACAAAATTTTCTCAAATTTTGTTGGAAAAACAGAAAGTTCGACATAAGAAACGTTCGACAAACGAGGTACCACTGTATTCTTTTTGTATGCCATTCCCTGAAACTTAGAGCCAGTAGAACTATGAATTGTTCAATTTCATTTACATTTGTATTACACCATTTTAGTGTATGTGATATTCTAGGCAAACTTTTTATATATAGTGTCCATATGGAAATTGGTTTGGCAAATTGTTCATTCTATTACATTGTGCTTCATAACTTCATAAAAAAAACTCCATAGGTGTTGGCGACCGAGTTATGCCATTGGCGACGCTTGACAAGTTAAAGAATTTTTTTTGTGGTGCAGTTTTAGTGGTATATACAGTAATACCCTGAACTTATGCGATTCGATTTGCACAAATTCACAATAACGTGAATTTTTCATCGGAACCTAACTAATCATTCGTGAATTCTTCACAATAGTGCGAACATTTGCAAACCCTCCAGAAGTTCTGCAAAACCCTGCAAAAGTGTTTGTTTAATTTATTATGCAAATTTTTTAATTTTAAAACTTTACTGTACAAAATTTTTATAAAAAAAATATTTATATTTTTGTACATGCATAACTATGCAGTTAGTGCATATATGTACTTTTATAAGATGTGATACCCACTCACTAAGTTGTTACACTTTTCAAAGATGATATCCCTTCAGAAACTGTTTAATTTCTGAGGTACATACTAATATACTACAATTAGTATAAGTTTTCATGCTTTTAAGTGTAAAATCAGTATGGAGATTTTGTGTATGCTATTTATATTTTTGAAAATAATACAATGGCAGTAGGTAATTCAGTGTTAGTCACTATATAAAAACTCCATTATCAACTAGTAAAACATCAGAGTTGTCGTTCTGTGAAAGTTACTTTCTCAACCTTGGAGAAAAGTGCTGGTACAATCTGTATGCACTATGTTACGAGCACATACAGTTAATGTACTTTCAGAAGATGCGATCCCATTCGCACTTTTTAAAGGTGATATCCCTCCAGAGTTTTACCTACATGACGTATGTATTTCTCTCTCTCTCTCTCTCTCTCTCTCTCTCTCTCTCTTTATTTTGTACTAAAATTTAAGAATGATTACCAGCAAGGAAACTCATTTAAAGCCAACTTTATTTCTCTCTCATTGTTTGTAGTTAGCTCTCTCTCTCAATTTTGTGATTTTAAATTATGTACATACATGTCTTCTTTATTTTATTTTATTGTGTGACTTCGTTATGACTGACTTATGAAGTTTACCTAGTGATGCAAAGAAAACTTTTACTTTGACAGAAAAAGAAAATGGCATCCCAATAATTAGGGATAACGTTAGTATACGTACGAAAGTGGATACATATGTACACAGTAGTTACTGTAACTATTTTTATGCCTACCAGTTATTCCTTTAATTTCATTTAAAAAGTTAGCCTAATACTTAAGGAGCATGATAGGGTCATCTTTAGTGTTCAATCTCTAGAAGTAAGCATTTATTAGCAATTTCAAAGACTGTGCCAAACTTACGCCAAACTTCCCCTTGCGCGAGGGGGTCTGGAACCTAACTAATTAGCATAAGTTTGGGGTATTACTGACTGTACATATGCCAAAAAGGCCTGTATGTGGTGGTAGTGCATTTCCTTAGTCTCATGTCTTTTCAAGGGCCACTTTTTTACAATCCTTTTTTAAATTGAAAAATTTAGTTCCAATTGGAGTTAGATGTTTTTCATTTTATGTGGGGTTAAAAGATTACTCTAATTTGTAAAATGTTTGCTTCCCACTTGGTAAAATTTGCTTATATGTTGCTGTTGATTAGGAATATACTCTACAATTTATACGCCTCTAACAATTTTAAATCGCTGCCTCTTCATTTGAACATTTATTAACACTGCCAACTTGGTGCTACCCATGTCTAATTTGGGTTATTTGGATGGGAATCTCAAGAATGGGTGTGCAGGGTTTGCTGAATCATTTAAGTGGATGAAAGCTTTAATTATTTGACCCCATCCAGAAAGTAAACTTTTTATGGGCATTGAAGATTATTTTATTTATTTAGGAATTTGCAAACATCCCAATCTTGGAAAGTAAATTCATGGAAGCTCTGTAAATTTTGTCAAGTTTGACAACAAAATGCATAAATGTTTTCTATTAGAGCAAGTTGCTCCTACACATTGTACAAACCCTCGGTCCTTGACATTAGGAATTACTTTCAGCATGGGCTGAAATTGGTCGTAGAAGAATAACAAGAAGGTAGTTAGGCAGTAATTGCTTGTCAGACAGTCGGGAGTCCTGCCCGACTCGATGTAAACATTCCACTTTGCTTTCGCCCGCCGTGGTGTACAGACGTGCTTTTGCTCTGTGCCCATTGTTGTACAAAGTTCCAGAACTGTGAGATTATCTTTTTGATTGTCTTTGTGTGTTTTGTTTGCCTGTTTGTAATTGCAACACGCAAACCCATGAATTGGATAAGCACAATCACCTCCCCCCCCATTTTTGCAACGCATTTGCCCTGGGGTGGGGGCAGGAAGTGTTGTAGCTTCCGATCTAAAATTGATGTGGACCCTCACGTCCTCTGCATAAAGTGCCAAAGGTGTGATTGTTCAATTGGTAATCCTTGTGAAACTTGTCTCTGTAGGTCTGCAGAGCAGTTGGGGAGATACGAGGGGAGGAAATGATCATGGGGGAAGTCCTCCAAGGCTTCGTCGGAGGGTTACGTGCCTTTGACGACTCGGTGACTAATCCCTAGTCTTCCTTGCTCCCATCACGTAAGCTTCCTCACCTTGCTGTTTCTGCTTCAGTGGAAATTTCTCCTGCTTCGCTTGATTCGTCAAGTGTAGAATAGTTGTGGGGGGGGGGGGGGGCACGCCGATTCGGAGACTTCTACTCACTCTGGAGGGGATCTTTCTCCTTCGGGGCAAGTAGGACCACCTCCAACTAACCTGACTTCTGCTCACTCAGGTGTGTCTGTCTCTAAGGTTGAGGATTTGCAGCTTGCTTGGGTGAAGTTGGGGTCTGGTGTTCCGTTTCTACAGGGGCTGATGTATAATTTTTTGTCCGTTCCTGTGACTCAGTCTGTTAGTTCTGCCAGCAGACTGAGCAGGAGCATCTGATCTTCCTCGCCTGTCCCTTCAGCTTCCTCGGGAAACACCGGGAGGGGTGAGGCGACCAGGGGGAACCATGGGGAGTGTCCTTCCCATGGTTTGGCCACAAGAGTTTACGTTCCCGGCACGGTCTTACAACCTGAGAGGTCATACGCTCAAGTGGTTCGAGGAAATCATAGGGGTCTATTGAGGCTCTTCCTCCTGAAGGAAGAGGATCAAGGGAGGGACTTGTCCTGGAAGGGCTTGACGGTCCTTCTCCCCAGGATTCAGTCACTCCCGAGGTTCAGAGGTCTTTCGCAGAGGTCATCACGCTGATTCATCAGCACAATGATTTAGGGGAAGGGTCAACGGTAGCTCTCTCAGACTGCCCTTTGCAGTTGAAGTCATTCTGGGGTCCTGAGAAGGAACCTAAAGCTGCTTTTTGCTTACCGTGGTCCTCCTTGTCGGAGGGCAAGTTGGACCTGGTGAATAATCTTGTTTTGGGGCAGGAGAATTCGCTTAGAGCCAACAGATTGGACAAGCTGCTTCCCCCTCCTCTACCTTGACAGAGGCGCTTCTACACGCCGTCGGAAAACCCCTTGCCAACCAAACCGGTTGACCTGGAGCTAGTTTGCCTAACTCCCAGCTTGCTGCTGCAGCATCTTGTATGGCGATCCTCTTTTTCACGCAACATGAGGCAGCGGTCTTGGAAGCTACCGCTATGGTAGCATTCCAAGCAGTCTTCTAGCTGGATCTGTGGTCCCTCACAGTATCCAAAGTTGCTTCTTCTTTTGGGACCAATAGTTCCCGTGGAATATTCAGCTTTCGGGAGACTTTGCCAGTCTGGAGTAGGGCTATCTCCTACCTGGCCCACCTGATGGCAAACCTGTTGGCCAACCTGGTTCTCAGAAGGAGGGATGCTGTCCTGAATCATGTAGCCAGGTCTGCTGGGCCTGAGTCAGCATTGGGTTTAGGAAATGGACTGTTGCTGGGTTACTCCTCTCTTCCCTAGAGAGATGTTGGATGCTGCGGTGGACAACTTAAGAGCAGAAGACAGCAATTGACTTGTCCACCAAGCAGTTGCTAAGACTTCCAGGCTGTCTCGTGCAACTGCGGATAGGCATAAGAGCCAAGCTACCTCTTCATCTGCCTCCAAGAAGACTCCTCCTTCAAAGGGGACACAAAGGAAGACCCAGCTGCCTTCGTTCGCTTCGAAAGGGGAACAACAACCCTCCTTTCAGCCTTCCTTTTCTCGCAGGAAAGGAGGTAAGCGAAAGAAGAAGATAGAGTAATGCTAGGGACGGCGTTCCCCTCAGCTGCTGCCATCAGGGGGGTTGCCTGGTGAGCCATTGGGCAACACGGCAGCGCTTTGGAGCCGAGACCTGGGTGGTGGATGTCCTTTAGGAGGGATATCTTCTACCCTTCGAGTTGAGGCCACCTCTCACTGAATCTACGGTCCAATTATGAACTTATGTTCCTGGTTCTGCCAAGGGCCTGGCACTGAAGGAAGAAGTGCAATCAATCAATGCTGAGCAAGGGAGCTGTGAAAGTCATACAAGATCTGTCACCAGGGTTCTTCAGCCAAGCCTTCCTGGTGGAGAAGGCTAAGGGGGCCAGGAGACTGGTGATAGATCTCTCTCCCTTGAACCGATTTGTTCGCCAGATTCTGAACCGATTTGTTCGCCAGATTCGGTTCAAGATGGAGACAGCACGGTCTGTGCTCGCCTCTATCAGGAAGAACGACTTCATGCTCTCGGTGGACCTGAAGGATGCATATTTCAGATACCCATTCATTAGTCCTCCAGGAGGTACCTTTGCTTTATCATCAAGGGGACGGTGTTCTAATTCAGGGCACTTTGCTTCAGACTCTCGACCACCCCTCAGGTGTTCATGAGTGTGTTCACCCTGGTGTCTGTTTGGTCCCACTTGGTTGGGATATGTCTTTTGAGTCAAGGACCGGGATCGGCTTCTCGATTTTTATCGCAATCTAGGGATCGTGATAAATTTCGAGAAGTCAGATCTTATTCCCAAGCAGAGGATAAAGTATCTGGGCATGCTAATCGATATGGTAGCAGCATGGGTCTTGCCCACAGACTTGAGAATCAGCAAGTTCAGGAAGGCAGCTCAACTGTTTTTGTCTTAGTAGGAACAGCCAGCTCAGCTTTGGCAGGTCGTGATGGGTCACCTGTCGTCACTAGAGAAGCTAGTCCCTCACAGGCGTCTTCACCTGCGGTCTCTTCAATGGAGACTAAAGGAGCGATGGTCACAGGCTTGAGATCCTCAATCCTTCCTCATTCCTCTAACAGAGGAAGTGAGGAAGGATTTGGCCTGGTGGCTAGACGACAGGAACCTTTTAATGGGAGTAGAGTTGCACGCTCAACTTTTGGATATGCTTTTGTTTTCAGACGCATCGAACAAGAGTTGGGGCGCACACCTGGAGGAGTTGCTGAATGTAGGAGTGTGGAACTGACATGACAAGCACCTTCACTTCAACATTCTGGAACTCTGGGTGGCTTTCCTAGCCCTTCAAGAGTTCCGGGATCGAGTGATGGGACACTGTGGTGTTGATGAGCGACAACGCCATGGTAGTGGTATATGTCAAGAAACAGGAGGGCTTAGTGTGTCTCCTGTTGCATCAGTTGACAGTGCAGGTGCACGAGTGGGCTGCAGCACACTTGATCTGTTTGCCACCCGGCACAACAGAAAACTACAGGTTTTCTTTTCTGTGGTGCCGCACCCATGGGCAGCCGCAAAGGATGCGTTCCAACTTCCGTGGGAAAATCTCGAAGTTTACACTTTTCCCCCGTTGTGCCTGATTTGCAAGGTGATCAGTAGAGTGCTGGTCATCAGCAATCTTCGGATGATTCTGGTGGCTCCCAAGTGGCTTCTGGCTGTTTGGTATCCTGATCTGTTGGCTCTTCTATCTGAGGCACCGTGAGAGATTCCCCCATGGTGCAACCTTCTATGAGAATCGCACGTAGCGTGGTACCCCTCGCCAGTACAGTCCTGTCTTCATGGCTGGCGGTTATCCACCATCTCTTGTAAGTGAGAGGCTTTTCTTGCTGAGCAGCAGCAGAGATGGCAGGATACCTGACAGTCACTTGTGGCAATCTACCAAGGAAAGTGGTCCAACTTCTGTGGATGGTGTCGTGGATGGGGTCTTTTCCCGCTCGGAACCACTCTCCCACAGATCGCGGACTTCCTAGTCTTTCTTCATTGAGAGAAACTCCTCTATGTCTGCAGTTAAGGGCTATAGGTCAGCTTTGGCCCTGGTCCAGAAACTGCGAGGAGTGGATATTTCCACTTGTATGGAAATCTCTCTTCTTATGAGGAACTTTGAGAATTCTTGCCCACCCAGGGAACTTGGGCCTCCTGAGTGGGATGTGACTTGTCTTAACGAGTTTGACTCGTGAATCTTATGAGCCCATACGATTCTCTCTCAGTCGTCAGAGGGATCTGACCCTCAAGTCTGTCTTTTTGCTGGCCCTGGCATCAGTGAAGAGAGTAGGGGGACTTCATGGTCTCTTATAATATTAAACACTCGAGGGGATGGGGATCGCTTACACTCTGTTTTGTCCCGGATTTTGCAGCGAAGACTCAAAATCCTTCAGTCCCTGATGCTAGATTAGAGTCCTTTATGACCCCCTCCCTAGAGGACTTTTGTGGTAATGACCCAGACGAGATGCTACTTTGTCCCATTAGAGTGCTACAGCACTATCTGAAGAGAACTAGTCATCTCCGGCCTGAGTGTTGATGCCTCTTCATTAGCACCAGGATGACCAAGAAAGAGGTGTCCAAGAACACTATCTCTTTTTAGCTTCATGAGGTTATCAGGAAAGCTACTCCTCCGAAGGGAGGTATGACACGGGTACCTTTCGTTCGAGAGCCCACAAAGTCAGAGGTATTGTTCCTACCCTTGTTTTCCCAAGAACCTGTCGGTTTCACAGGTATTGAAGGCAGGGGTTTGGTCCAACCAGACCACCTTCACCACCTCCCATCTTCAGGATATAGCCCATAGGTCCATGAATACCTTTTCTTTGGGACCCATGGTGGCTGCTCAATAAGTTGTGTAGCTTACCCAGCTGCTCTTAACTGGACAAGGTTGCATTTTGCCTTGTCACTGTGTGAATGAGAGAGTGACTGGCTTCTCTTTCTCCTTTCATTTGTCTCTCTTCCTATGGACAGAGAGCTGTGGTTGTCACATGCTGGAATGGGCGGTCGATGCAAGTTAGCTATATCACTGAGCTCCATTCTATTCCCTCTCATTAGGGTATAGAAACGTGTATCCGTCCCTTCCCTAACAAGGGGGGAAGAGGACATTAGCATGAGACAAACCTAATACTTGTATATTTGTCTTTTTGCTTCCGAATATAAAGTTCTTGTTTGCTATTCATAAGAGGTTGGCCATTGGTCATGCAGTTCCCATACTCTGACCCAATTGGACAGAGGCTAGGTTTCCCTTGCTCTTACGACCAGGATGGGAACCTTGGTTGGGCGAACACGAGTCTGTTCACCTGACTATCAGGTTCCTCCCTCCAATCAGTGAGTCTTCCTAATGTAAAGGACCGAGGGTTTGTATAACGTTTAGGAACAAATCACAATTTTTAAAGTAAATTGTATTTTTCCTAACTACAAACCTGAGGTCCTTTACATTTTATTCCCACCTCATGCCACCCCTCAATCTGTTCCTGGGCCTAAAGCAAAGTGGAATGTTTACATCCAGTTGGGGGGGGCTCCCAACTATCGGACAAGCAGTTACTGCCTAACTACCTTGTTGTTGTTCTTTTATGACCGATTTCCAGTGTATGCTGAAAGTAATTCATAATGTAAAGGACCTCAGGTTTGTATAGTTAGGAAAAATACAATATACTTTAAAAAAAGATATATTAATTGTACAAAACAATAATCATAATTAACCTTATTCTGTTTAAAACTGACCTAGTTACACTAACTTGTAAGAGGTGGAAGAAGCATTGTAGTCATAGAGGAAAAGGCCATGGATATAGTGCCACCTGTAGAAGGGGGGATGTGAATGTAAATAAGTTTGGGATGGGTTTTATTACTGCATCAGTGAGACAGGAGAATATCACAAATTGTATGAGTGAGAACAGAATTAAGGAACACTGCAAACGATGGGGAAAGGAGTACCGTATATGTTAAGTTTCCACAACAACAGATGTGAGGTGATTATATAAAAAGCTGCTAAGCTGAGAGAGTAAAGCTAGAAAGTAGAAAGTTTGGCTAACAGTGTTATACTAATTTTTGATACCATTGAAATGCAAAGAGCAACAAAAATAACCAAAATCTTGTAGAAAAGACCAAACGGCTGAGAGAAAATTAGGTCACTGGTAGATCTTGCTCGATGGAAAATAGTACAATAATGCCAAATGAGAGAATTAGATTAAAAATGTTCAAGGAACTGAATTTAGTTAAACTTACAACACTAGTAAAACATTAGTAGGTAGGGCAGTTGGATACTTGTAAAACAGTACAGGCAGTCCCCAGTTATCGACGCGGGTTCCATTCCCAAGGGGGTGCCGATAAGCAAAAACCTCCGTTAACTGAAACTCGGCGGTTTATGGCACCATAATGGCACTTACGGCGCCGTTAACCGGTTATTGGTACCATAAGCACCATTGTGGTGCCCCTGTTTGGTATGTTAGTGCCATAAGGCCTTATGGTGCCGATAACCAGAACTGCCTGTTATAGTGCCATAAATCACCAATTTTATGGCACTAGACAAGCACAATAAAACCGGATCACTGATAACCGAGTCCTCTGATAACTGGGGACTGCTTGTTGTAGATAGGACAGTTGGAAAGTGCTTAGAAATATTTGAGTGGCCTTACTATTTAAGGATTGGTTGAACCATTGTATGTTGCCAAGGGGGAAGATAAATGCAGGTTGTGACATTTATATAAAAATATGGGGAAGCAGATTCAATTTTTTCCCAAATCCATGAGAAGTTGTGGTGAAGTGCATTTCATGCCAGAAGCCTTGCCAACTTTAGAAGATACAAGAATACATCTGAAATGGAAGTTAAGCATACTATTGGGAGGACCATAGCTTGAGAGATAGGCAGGTAAAGGGCTGAAGAGTGTTGCCTTTTCACTAGGACAGCAAGCTGTAGGCTCATCGGTATGTGAGAGTGGTGGAAAGGTGAACTTTGAAGTTTGAGAAATTTTATGGTAAGGGTCCAATAAAGTTTCTTGTAGTTGAAGAGATTAGGTAGTACTTAAAATCAGTAAACTTCATAGGTAGCCTGGTAGTATGTACAGCAATTCTTAGTGGCTATTTTTGTGAAATTTGAATGGCTACAATATATGGAATATTATAGTGCTTCGATCAAACCACTCTGGGTCACCCACTATGAGACTGAAGTTTTAACTTGTGGTCTGGCTAAGATATGGTTTTGTAAATATGATAAGGCTCTCTAAAATTAAATAATGAAATATGATGACTATAAAAAAAGAGCAGTGTCAATCATTGTCATTGAAAGACCTCAGTGTGATGATTATCTTATCTCTATTCAATTGTAATCCTTGTCACATTAAGGGAGTGATGCAGATAATAGATATGATTTGATATATATTGAAAAAGTATATTGAAAAAGGTTTGTTGTGGTGTTGGTTCTTCCTTGTGAGGTTTTTAGCACAGTACGTATCTTATTATTAAAAACTGGATCATTTTGTTTTGCACAGATTTGCCACCAGTGGTGAAAGGTGGTGTTCCCGAGTCACAATTCTGTAGTTGAAATTTTCAATATAGTATAGTGGCGACTATCTTGTTTACAATTTTACACAAACTTGCCAATGGTTTTAGGCCAAGAAAAACTCGACCAAGATGCAGCTGGCTCTTCAGCTAAACCCCTTAAGAAATCCAAGAAGACCAAGAGGAGAAGCACTTTCTTTTCTGATACATTTTCTCCAGAATTGGAAGACCCTGCTGGTTCTCAAGTAGAAATAGACTCTCTTTCCAACCTAGATGGCGATGACAAGGACATGAGTTATGAACTCAAGACTCGAAGGTCAGAGAATCACTGGTACATGATTTCATATGATGAAAGCATACAGATTGCTGATGATGAGGATGATGAACAGTGTGACAGGATACCAACAGCAGGCAGTGATGAAGGGTTTGTTGCAGAGGGAGATGATTCTCCTCCTCTGTCACCTCTTAGCTTTGCAGATCCGGTGGAGGACTCGCCCGAGATGGGAGAATTGAAGAAAACATTTTTCAGTCTCGTTGAGGTATGGCTGAAAAGGTGCTGTCTGTGTATGGTTTCCTATATGTTTAATTCCCTAAGAGATTTGTATTTGTACATAAATCTTGAAAAGTTGTGGAAACTGTTGATTTGTTGGAAGTTTTATTGTGTGATTGTGTAATGTCAACCCCCTTGTCTTGGCAGCATATTGAGAATCTCTTGTTTTGTAAGAAAGGTTTCATCTGTATGTCTTCTGATAGCATCATTATGCTAGGGTTGTTAATTTTCAAGTAAAGTATTTCTCTCTGTAATGTAAGTGATTATACACTAAGAAGCATACATAATTAACTTTAGATGGAGTTAGCATTTAATTGTCCAGCATTTAAAAAAAAAAGTTTGAAGCACATTTGACCTGGAAATATTTCCAACTTGTCTTGGTAGTTCTTCCATATTACTATTTTAAAACCACATCTAAGTAAGCAGACAAAGTCTTGAAAAGCTTCCTAAAATATTCTAAAGGAATGGGTGATAAAGCAAGCATATCTGGGTAAAGGCTTGAGAGATGGGCAGTCATCATACCCTTGTCTAATCCAAGTTGGGGAAAGACAAGATGTTGATAGAATTGTCAGCAATGGGAAGCAGTAACTTCTATTGCCTGCTTATGTTTTGGTTGCTGCCATATATTGTTCAGGTCAGCAATAGAAACAACACACCTAATGAGGGCAACTAAAGGAAAATACCATGAAAAGAGGAAGAGAGTGTACCAAAAGATTGTAGAGTCTTGTGAAGAAATTTTACAGGTGGGCATTATGAAGGGGGAGGGTAACAAAAAGCCTCGTAAAGCGTGTGTTACTCTTCCTATAAAATAAGATTAGAGTGAAGATAGTTGCAGGTATTGGAAGAGGATGAGACAAATATTGGTGTTGATCAAAGATCAGCCCTGAGCCCTTTGCTGCTTATCTTAGTAACAAAGCTACAAATGAGTGCAGAAAAGGAGACCCCTGGGAACTGTCTTATGCCAGTAACCTAGTATTAGGAGCAGAATTTGAAGATGAGATTGTGCAAATGCTTAAGAGTCGAAGATGGGAAAGGAGAGGAGAGGGTTGAAAATAAAGACAAAACGGTTTTTATAGGTTGGAAAGGAAGCAAAGTAGAACAACAGTCAGGAAATTTATTGCAAGTGATGAAATGCTCATATTATCAAGGAAAAGTAGAGATATGAGAATAGCATGACAAGACCTGAAGGAAATCTGGAAGATCATGGAAAGTGAAGGTTATATATACATTTCATGTATATATAACTATCAAACACATGGAGAACTTTATGTAAAATCATGACATGGTAAAGGTTACTTTGGTATGAAGCACAATAGAGTAAACTCATCATTTAGCCCTAATTATCAGCCCTTGAGCCTCCTTTGCACATAACAATTTGGTAGTATCAACTTATATTGAAAAACCTCAGACACCACCAACTTTTAAGGTAGTACCTACCTTATATTTCAGCCTTTGCTTTCCTTCAAGTTAGGCAAAAATTTAATCTCTTGCATTGTAGGTTGTTTAATCAACTGAAGCTTAAAGGACTGATGATGTCTCCCACCAAAATTTCCTTTAGAAATTTTGTCCATAGACTATCAGTGGGAGGTAGCAGTCTTTTTCCATAATTATAGCAGCTTGTTCTTGTTTCGAAGACAATCATTCTTTGTAGAAGAAAAAAAAAAATTTTATTCAAGATTACAAAAATTTTTTGTACATTGTAATTTAACACAAATTAAAAATTTGATAAAGGCCTCACGATTGGTATTGTCAACTGTATTTTGTCAAGGACTACGATGTTCTTCCAAGAGTTTGGTTTTGAGTTAAGTTCCATGAGGGGATACTCAGCCCTGCTATACTTGTAGTTTTTAGTACCTTGGTTTTTTTTAGTAGTGTTGTTATAGAGGATAATTGAGTAGTATTCAGTTTTACACTTTATCTACCCTTATCTGTTTTTAATCTTTTTGTGCATTTGCATTTCAAAGTGGGGATGGTAGTAGGTTCACTTAACTGCAAGTTTTTGCGCTTATGGATACTATGCCAGTATTAATCATTGCTGTGATGATTATTAGGGAACATTTTAAAATTGCTTGATGATACTATACTGTGAACTCTGAAATTTTATCAGACTTTTAGTCCTGAGAAAACACAACTCTTTGAGTGTTCGATTTCAGTGAAATTACTGATTATGATACTCGCAATACTGTAGTTAAACCAGCTAGGTGATTGAAAACCTTACATAGATGCAGTAGATCTCTGGGGTTGTGATGACTGAGATTGAACATCATCCATTCATTTGGTTTTGCGGGCCTTAGTGCGAATTATCTTTTCCCTCAGTGAATGAAGGCAGTTGCATATGTTGCACTCTGAAGCTTTCATTGCCCATTGTGGTCTTTGTTTGGCCAATTTGCAAACTCGTTATCTTTTAAATAGTTGAGAGTAGTAGAGGTAAAAATTTGAAGAGGAAAACTGCAAAAACTATTCAACAGGGAACTTCTTTAAGTGCATTTAGTTTCTTTGCTGCAAGAACTGATGAATGCTATTTGCTTCGCAGATCTTAAAAGACTTGGAATTGAGGTGTGCTGTAACTTTTATCCCCAGTACTGGAAGTCTCGTGTCAGTTCTTTTTCTGGTCAAATTATTGAATGACCTTCCTGGATGTATTATTGATTTTAGTTTTCAAGTTCTACAAGATGTATTATGTGGACTCGGGAGTTCTGTAGAGTTTGATTTAATGTTCATGGTTTCTACATTTTATGTTTGTAAGTATTGATTGTATCTCTTAAATTTGTCCATAATTTCTAGGTTGCTCTTTCATGTTTGGGCTTTCTGGTCTGTGGAAGCTTTCTATGATTAATATTAAGTAATTACTATACTGAAAACTGAAGAAATTATAAGGCAGTTTGAACTCTACTTCTGTAGGTGAATTAGAATTTACTCTTTTGTTACAATAACAAAACATGAGACATCCAATTTTCAGTTCTTTGAGACCAGGGAACAAAATTTTATGTATGCAACTCACCTAATAGTTACATAGCTATAGTTTCTATTCATCGACAGCTAGAATTTTGAAATTTGCAGGAACACACTATTGTTTTGGTTAGGAGATACCCCCTCCCCCACCTTCCCCACTACCAAGGGAGAATGGAACCAACTCGGCACTGAAAATCTGTTGTTTCTGCCGGCTGGTACGGTCAACAGTGTTCAGCAGCATTGGAGTTATTTTGGATTTTGTTGACTTTTAGTTGATGACTTGGAGGTTTTAGTGAAGTATTCCCATATTTTGGTAGCCATTTTGGCAATATTTAGCTTTAAACAGGAATTAATTGTCGAAATAGGCAATTTTGCCTCCTTTGATCAGTGTTCATCACCAGCAAGTACTTTTATGATTTAATATTGTTATAATATTTAATGTGATATATTATACAGCAAATAACATGAAAATACAGAATACAGGCAGTCCCAGGTTATCAGGCGGTTAGTTCTGTTCTTGGCGGGGTGCTGATAAGCAGAAATCGCCTTTAACCGAAACTTGGCGATTTATGGTGCAGGTATCTAGTTAATGGCATTGTTAACCGGTTAATGACGCCTCTGTTAGGTATGTTATGGCAACATAACCCTATTATCGGCGCCATTTCGGTGCATCGTGGCACCATAAATTGCCGATTTTAATCCGCTAGACAAACCCCATGAAACGGGATCGCCATTACCCAAGTCCGCCGATAACCGTGCACTGTCTATATTGCTATACTCCACGAATAGGGGGTGGGGGGGGGAACCTATGAATAATTTTATAGATATGTTCTACAGAAAAACACGCGAACAAGCGAATCCTCCTGTGAATAATTTTTAGATAGGTTCCACAGAAAAATCTGCGAATAGGAGAGTCCTCGAATCCCGAGAACGCGAATACAGGGGTCCACTGTATTAGTAGTAATTATTAATAGTGATTAGTAGGATGTTAATTGTATACTTATGATAAGTAAAGCATTGCAATTTGAAGGTGTAAAATCAGATTTCTACAATTACTTCCTGTTGTTTGTGAAGTCAGTTGAATCTTAATTATGCAGTGCTTTATTACATCTACATGGCATGCTTTATTAGATTCAGCTGTCATCTGTTTTAACATTCACAGGAACCTAATAATGTATGTCAAGTCAGGATTACTTGGCAATTTTAATTGTTTCCAGTTTTGAATTCTTTTAACCTTTTGCAAATTGCTGAACTTGGAAAATCCTCTAACATCGTAAAGCAACGTCTGTTTGTTTCTGTACAGGTGATTGTAGCTTAGATGCCAAGTATATAATGATAAGTTGTTTTATAGGAGAAGGTTACCATGTAGCAATCCAGCATGATATTACTGTACATGGCAATTTTACGTATTTAAATTTTACTGTAGTCTTTTGTGTTAGCTTCAGTTGTATTGCAGTTTACTTTATAGGTAGAGTATGTGATGTTTATATTAATGATAAATGTCATTATAGTCAAGCTGTTGTCCCATTGCCTCTTAGGCCCATTACATCACTTTCTCATTTTTTATTCATTCAGAGTAATGTTGCTGTTCATCCTGATGGACTTATTAATTATGCATTGTATGCGTACCATCCATTGTGGAGATGCCATTTGTATGCTGTAGGAAGCTAATGGTGTAACATCAAATGAAAGGATATGTTTTTGGATCATAATATGCCAGTTCACATGTGACCTATAAATGTTACTTTAGCAAATTTGTTGTGTACAATTACAGATTTGGGGTAAGGTTTATTTTTGGAAAAAATGTTTCTGCATTCATACACACATATAGGTATTTAGACACTAGCACAATGTCTACATATTACCCTAATATTAAGTAGTTCCCATACTGATGGTTGTGGTAGGAATATTGGGATCTTTTTAGTAAGCAAGGCTTAGCGTTTGGTTGTGGTCGTAGCATTGTCTGTGTTAGCATCATGGAGTAATCAGTTTTAGAATATCTTCTGTGTTGTAAAGATGACTTTTATTTTGTGATGGTGTTTTATTTTTGAAATTTTGTGAAATTATGGAATCATGTTTGACAGCAATCTGGTATCAATGTTGTCATTTTCTGTTTTGAAATGATTGTGATTTTGTACCAGTGTTTTCTAGAAATTAAGTTTTTCTTGATTTCAGTTGTGTTAAAACAATTTTAAGTGTTCATAGCGGTTATAACTTGGCAGTTGTTGCTTCTTATTGATGTGCTGTTTGATGTTTGCGTAAAGTACAAGAAATGGCACCAATACTCTTATTTTCAACTTAGATATTGACTTCAGGTCCTGCAGGGAACATGTTTTCCAAAGGATGCAAGATCAAGCTGACAAGGAAGTATGCTCTATTAGATTTAATTCAGTTGTGTCCCATAAAGAGGGGTATTACTTACAGCATGCTTTGCAGCCATTATTTTTTTTTTTTTTACTGTGAATGTCCCTTGCACCCTCCCCTTCCAAAGGCCTTGGAAAAAGAACATCGTGTCCATATTGTGGGAAATCGAATAGAAAATTAAGTTTTATCAGGGTCTTGTCCAATGCCTGTTGACAGTTATTCTTATTGTGGGGTGGCGTTTGGTTATCTCTGTTGTGGGGAATTTAAAGAAAAAATATATTTCTTTTTATGATATTTGTGTCAAAGGGTTTTAGAAAATTTATCTTATTCCTGTTAACTTGCTGATGTAGTGGAACAGATTCCTTGGAAGCTGAGGTTATTTCTGTACTTAACAAAGCTGGCTCAGACTAATGAATTTCAGAGCAACCAGAATTGTTGGCCAAATCAAGCAGTAATAGCACAGTGTGACAGTTTGATATGCACAACAGGAGCCAGCTTCACCATAACACACTATATCTGTAGTGAATTTGGTTACTCATGTCTGTAGATGTAGCTTCAAGGATGAAAATTTGCACGAAAAGAATTAAAACTTTATACTTTGTCATTTCAAGCATTTGCCTTTGCTTTGGTTGTCAAGTGTTTTAAGTTAAAATGTTTTCAACTTTATATTCATCTGTATGATGTTTTACATTTGCTTTATTCAAATTTTTTCCCCCCTACAGAAACGATCGGCTGTTCTGTTTGATGGGAAATCCAGTTCAGGTCAAATTCTTCTTAGAAAAATCCCAGCTTTAAATGCAGACGATGAAGCTCGAGCCTTCTGGGACTGCATTAAAAAACGAAGAGGTATGATGTGCATGGGAGAAAAGCGACAGTACACGATATATGTTGAATTATTTTTGTAGTAAAACTAAATTTTTAACTATTTTTTTCCAAGTGAAATATTAGTATTTAAATGCATGATTTGTGATTTGTGGAAAATAAATCATAGGCAGGAGATGAGTAGGAGAGTTTCATAGAGGCCTGTAATCATCACATATTTTTTCTAAGCCTTACAAAACTTTGATGAAAACCATGAGACATGAGGCTGTAGATAAATGGAGCTTTGAGGAAGTGTAAGCACAAGAAAGACAAGTTTGGGAGAATTTCTGAGGCCTTTTGCTTCACATTACATTGGAATTGGTGGTAATAATTTTATTTGTATCATCGTTGCTACCACTATTGCATGATGTGAATGTCTTAGTGTGATTCTGTTGCTCAGATATAAACTGTGTAATTAATGACTAGGAATTCATTCATCTTTTCAACTTAGAAGTGGTGATACTTGGTAATTTATAGTAAGCCAAATTGCTGTAGGACTTATTCCTGCTTGGTTTATATGGAGATAGGTAAAGGGATGATATATAAGTTTTATACCAAAATTAGCACTGCAAGTCACAAGATGATGTGAATTATTGTACAAATGTGTGATCTTTCATAGAAGGAAACTATGCAAGCTTGTTTATATATTCATGTTTTTAGGCACCTTAGCCAGTATATCAGCTAAGAATAAATTTTAGAATTTGTAAGTTTATTGCAAAACCTAAAAGTTTTGCACAAGTTGCTGTGCCTAGTTTTCTGACCATGAAGCTGACACGGGTACGGTGCCTGGATGCATGACCGTCCCTCATCCGGTGTTCCAAGTTGCAGCAATGAGATAAGACGATGATCCGTGCTATGCTGGAAAAGAATGGTGCTGTGTGCATGGGCGTACTGCTTGTCTCTGCTAGCCGGCTTCTCAGATCGAGAATGGCCCATCAGAGCTGGTTTCAGAATACCATGACGTTTTAATAATATCCTTTATTTCAGCTCAGGGCCTTATACAGTAGTGCCTCAGGTTACGAAATTAATCCTTTCCAAAGCAGCCTTCGTAACCTGATTTTTTCGTATCTAGAACTACGTTTTACATGTAAATTGCCTAATTCGTTCCAAGTCCTATAAAAACACCACAGTAAATTTTATAATAAAGCTAAATTGACCAATAAACAATGAAATACAACAATTTGGACCATTCAATACTCAACCTAACTGTTAATGTACCTGTAAATAAAGTGTAATAGTGTACAGGGTACAAGAAATACTGTGTACATGTACGTACATATGTAGTAAAACGTGGAACCTTACCTTTCGAGTGAGGTGATGTCCGAAAGTGGCGACAGTGGGGGAGGACAAACGGCAGAAAACATGAACACTAAACTTTACGAAACACATTAAAAATGGCAGAAAACATTTACACTAAACTTTATGAAACACATTAACAAATGGCAGAAAACATTAACACTTCTTGATTATCTCCATCTTCGTCTCCATAGAAAGCATCCTCGTCTTTCCGTGAACTTCAGCAACATTCTTGCGATCCATGGCTAGCAATGTAAGTCATTAAGTTCACACACAATACGATAAAGTAACTTACAGTACAATGAAAGCGAAATCACTAACACGAATTTACGTTAACAAACGAAATATATGTGAACGAACGAATTCCAGGTGTTCACGATAACACTGCCGCAAAAAATGGCCAAGGAACGCCTTTACATAGAGGCATGAAGGGAGAGATGCTGACCAATAGGAGAGCAGGATCTTACGGCAGTGACTAGCATCAGGAACCAATGGGAAAGTGGGAGGTTGGTGGCGAGTCTATTGGGTTGGCGACACGCGAGTTTTAAAATTGTTCTCTGTGGCCCGGGTGAATCTTGGACTTTACCCTTTCGCAACCTGAATTATTTTCGTACGCAGAAGCAAAAAAATCTTCATCTTTGCTTTTGTAACCTGGATTTTTCGTACGTAGGGACTTTCATATGTAGAGGTTCCACTGTACATGGAATATACAAAATGCAGACAGTAACATACACAATCTAGATACATGAGACATGATAAAAAAAAATTTAATAATTGCACTTATCCACACAATATCTGAGGTAGCATAAAAGATAGTAATCATAATACTGGTAATAACAGTAATGATATTGCCGAGAAAAAAATGCATTCAGTTATAACAGTTATTGCACAGATTATATAAATTTAATTTCAACTAGACAGGTCCATAGGGATAAATACGAAAATTGAACGTAGAAAAACAAATTTTAACTTGATAGTATTCACAGTCATAATGAAAAAGTAAAATATCAGCAATAAATATAATAATAATGACAGAATCTGCTGATGACATCTTGCCATACAGAGATTAAGTCCTTTAGGGAACAAAGGCCTCATTTTCCCATCTTTCCCACAGTTTAGATCTTCTTGCTTCACTCCTTAGGATGCTTTGTGTGAGTGAGTTGCTGCTGTTTCTCACTCGGGTTATCAGACTGGACATTTTTTGCCTTACAATGATTTTTAAATTGTCTAGGTGGTTTTCTATGAACATCTGTGTGGCGGAGTGGTAGCAAGGAGTGTTTGTGAGGTGTATCAAAATGGAGCTGTTGAGCATTGACTTCAGTCTTGGTAGTTATCATAGCTGGTGGGCCGTGGCACAAACCCAGGAAATGAAGGTCTCTTTCAGGAAAGCCGTGAACAGGATTCAAGCTTTTCTGGACAGCCCCTGACAAGTAAACCAGAGCGTGGTCAGACAGTGAGAGGATCATCTCAGATACAGGCAGCCCCCAGTTACCGGCATTTTGGTTTTATGGTGCTTGTTCAATAAATTCATAACTGGATTTTATCCTCTGTAGGGTTTATAGCACTGTTGTCAGGTTATTGGTGGCTTAGGGTAAGTGCCGAGACTGCCTCATAAAATACCAACATAAAAAATATGCATCTTTTCCTTGGCTCTTTTAAAAAGTTATCCTTTACTTTGCTCTATCCAATACAATACTGTATGTAGTCTTATATTACTATTGTGTTATTAAATTCAAACAAAGGGATCATATTTTGGTTTGGAAAAATCTGCTGAGAGCGGAGGTAAGATGATATCGCTGTATTCAACTCTTGCTTCTATTTAGCGTAAATTAATCTCTAGAAACTATTTATATGGGACAAGGTTATTTTTCATTATTTGAAGTGTTTTTAAGTTGAAATATGTTGTGAACCAGATTGTTATTTTTTCATTGTCGGGTTATCAGTGGCTAGGCCTAAGTGGCGAGAGACCCTCATGAAATACAAACAAAATGAATTTGCATCTTATCCTTGGGTCTTTTATGTTATGCTTCACTTTACTGTATCCAGTAATAATCTATGTAGTCTCGTATTACTGTAGTATTATAAAATACAAACAAAGCGATCAATGTTTGGTTTGTAAAAATCATCTGAGAGCGGAGGTAAGATTGTTTCGCCATATTTAACTCGATTCGGAACGATGATTAGCTTCCATTTAGCATAAATTAATCTCTAGAAACTATATATTTGGGGCAAGGTTATTTTTCTTTATATGAAGTGTTTTTAGTTGAAACATGACTTAAATATGTCTTGGAACTAGATTAAGTAATATTTTTTGTTAATAGTGTCGGGAGCATGTTTTTTTGTGTAAAAAATTAATAGATTCCATTCTCTATTTCCATCCTATTTCATAATAATATGAATAGTTTTTGTCCACAATTATTTGCGGTAGAGTTTCATCCATGTTGCTGATGCACAATCATTTATAGTTATTAGCGGTTGACATTTTTCTTCTCAGGTTCAGCTACAACTGCAGCTTAAATTTAGCAGTACACGTACAATATTTCCTTGCCAATATTTTCTCCATAGCAAATAAAGGTATAATGCAAAAATATTTAAGTCCTGTTCTACTTAACATCATTTTTAACATAACTCGGGTAATTTGCTACCATTGTACGGTGGCTGAAATGCAAGCAAAACTGTTATTATCAGATTTGCTTTGGTTGTTGTAGCAAAACAACAGTTTCATTATTTTTATGGCTGTAGCATTTAAGCAATTATTATAACTTTACTAACGATACTTTATTATTCTCTTTTGCTTATTTAACTTTTTTAACTAGAAGATATGATAAATAGAGAGATGGAGGAAACATTAACAGTCTGAAAAGGTTCTCTCTCTCTCTCTCTCTCTCTCTCTCTCTCTCTCTCTCTCTCTCTCTCTCTCTCTCTCTCTCTCTCTCTCTCTCTCTCTCTCTCCATTCATTTTATTCGATTTACCTGTAAGTTCAACGAATCTGACAAAAATTTGTAGAACTACCATTCAGACCATAGTGAAAATAATTAGGCAAATGAAATTCAACATTTTCATTAAACTGTTATTACATATTAGGGCAAAATATCTGGCTGTGACACTGTCTAAAGCATCGTTAACAAGTCTAGGGCTGCGTAAGGTGGATTGTGGCGCCTGTAGAGTTGAATTTTGGTTAGTGTCAGGTCCCCAGGAACTGTACCAGTCTGTAACTGGGGGCTGCATGTATACTAGAACGTGGTTAGGCACTTACCACAGATTGAAACAAACATTACATTCATTGTAATAGGACCTTTTTCTGCCAAAATATTCCTTGGTTCTCATTCACTAAGGATGGCTCACTGTTAAAAGGAAAATTGAGTAACTTTGCATAATTAACCACTCATAAGTGTTGCATAATTGACTCAAAAAATTCTTAAAATTTACGTAAGCCAAACTCACAATGTTAGAGAACCTTAAGGTAATCAGAAAAAGTAAAATTGAATATCCAAAGTTGAATAGCACTATCAGTAATCCTGACAAACTATGCAATAAGTTGATAAGAACTTCATCAGTGTGTATTACACTCAGCCCAGCAGGAGGAAGAATGCTGAATTATTGGAAATGGACTAGCACAGTTAGTTATGTGAAATGCCTTGTACAAGAAAACTGCAAAGTTACGAAAACCAAGCAAATTCAAGTGAAAGCAAAATGCAAAAAGAAAAATATTTAAAGATTAACAGGTTGGAAAGGAAAATGGAATATTGCAGACTATGCAAAACAACTGCGTAAAAAGTGTGCCTATGAAGTTCATTGAAGTTTTACTTAGCTACAGTCCCATTGAAACTATGAGACTTGTTGATTTCTTTGTTGGGTTTGTGCAATAGAAACATTTTTAATACCAGCTGGTGTTACTGGAATTTCCTTGTCTATGAAAATTAGTCAGTATAGGATGTGTGAGGGTGTGATGAAACAGTTACTGATTCATGGTTGGGGTGTTCAAAGGCTAGAAAGCAGCTTGAGTTTTCAGAAGATTGAAATAGTGTGGACACTTCATGGGAAGGAGAGAGTAGGAGGCAGAGTTTGAAAAATGGATCAGATGGAATGCCAACCAGTAAGGCAATCCCAAAAGATCATGGAGGTGGTCAATCATAGACGAAGACATGACCCATATGGAAATATAGGTAGAAAGTGCACTAGATTGGAGAGTAAAGAGGAAACTTACTGAGAGTGTAACCCCCCTTACGAAAAAACCTGCTCTATGAACATAGATAGTGAATGATGTAGGGTTTCATTCATTGAACCACAGTAACATTTTAAAATTTTAAGCTTAAATAATAGTTTTTCATTTAAATATCTTTTTCTACATTCTTAAGTTTTATCGTTGTAGGATATGTGTTTTTAATTTGCCACTTTTAAAATTGCTATAGTCAAAAGATTAGCTAGGTAAATCATGCCTCGGTATAACTACTCTCAATTACACTTCATCCCTCTGTTTGGAAACACTAATTTTAACTTGTGTTGCTTATTTGTTTTCTTTTTTCTTTACAGTTGAATATACTTGGGATGACCATGTAGGAAATCCTGGATTACTGCATAGTTCCTGCATCGAGGGCTCCGAGGACCCAAATCTAAGTGTTAAGCTCAAAGTCTACTATGGGGATAAGACTCTTGCTTTCACTTGTAATTGTAAGCTCTTTTCCTTTTGTTTTATGAATGTTTCTTTTTCAATATAAATTTTCCAAGCTTTAACATTTTTCCCACCACAAAGGTATAAGAGGCCTATTCCTCACTAAGATTTTGTGTAGATTTGAGTGAATGAAAAAGTGTTTGTGTGCATGTTGGCACATACTTGCATTTGTGTATTTATTAATTTTGTGCTATGACACTTGCCTAAATTCTGTTTTTTCTAAGTACGCAATTATCTTCATTAGAGGTTCATCATTTCTGGATTTTGAATAGCCCTTGCATCAAACCTTTTACACTACCATTATGGGTATACAGGACTCGCTGTTTTATTATGAATACAGAACTAGTCAGTTGGGAGTCTCTAGCATATTCTAGTCATTTGGGCATTGTTTTGAAGTCATCTTTATTTATCTCAAGAATTTGTGTTTTGTTTTTCAGCTTTGAGAGAATTTGTTCCATTTTTTACCCATTTTCATTTTCAGTAAATTCCAGTGTGGAACACGTCGTGATGCACACAGTCTGTACCCTGGAGCTTGAGGGTGAATCAGCTGATTATGTCCTTAAGGTAGATATTTTAAATAATACGACCCTTCATTTTGCCTCTTCCTTTTTCTTCGTCAAGATTGCTTTTTCAAGTTTTCCTAATCCCCTCCTGTGAAAGCTCAGGGGCACGGTAGCAAAGTCTGTGCAAGCTGCTCTTGTAATTTACCTTGTAGTTGAAGATTTTTAAGGGCATAGTAAATACTAGTTGAAGTTCCTCACTTGATGTCGGAATCCATTATGAAACCGTGAAGGCATAATAGCAAGTCTTGGACACTGCTAGCTTATTGGTAGATTGTAGAGGTCAAATAATTGCTTTCTGAGGTACCAAAACATTGATGATTTTCAAGTGATGTTTTCTCTGTTCTTATTCAGATAACAGAACCTGAAATATAATACATAATGCAATTTTCAAAATGTTGTATTGATGGCTTGTTCCTTAAGGCTAGCTGTATGAGAAGTTATGAGCTTGGTGGTATGATTAAATTTCTTCAAAAATAATAACAACTCCAGAGCAATGCATTCTTCAAACCTTAAGGTAAATTGAATGTATTTATGACAGATAAAGGTACTTTCAGTATTAGTTAAATAGATGTTAGAAAGGAATGTTATTTCACTTTTGCTGTTTGCTCTTTCATATAAACAATTTAAAAAGCATATTGAGATGGGAGAGTAGGTTTTAACGGAAGTAATTGTAGAAAGTTGACAGTCTTAGAATATGTAGATGATGCTTGTTAACACTCAAAACACAAGATTTACAAAGTTTGCTTAGTAGAATGCTTTATATATCTAAAAGAAAGGCCCGGAAGAGAAACGCATAATGAGGGTAGAATGTATAAGGACACAATGACATTCAGTAGAGAAAGGATTAATGTGGTCGGATCTTTCAAATATTTAGGAAAAGTGAGTTGGACTGTAGTTAAAGACTAAAACAAGGCATAGCAAACAGTGGGCAGGCTGAGTAAGATTTGGGAATTATATAAACAAATTGCATGCAAAAGTAGGAATTTTACATAGTTTATTATTAATCTGTAATGTTATGTGATCCAGCTGGTGCGATAAAGATTATCCTATTGTTAAGACTTCAGGTTTGTTGGCTATGAAAAATACAAATTGATTAAAAAGTTTTTCATGTGCATCATGGTAAGGCATTAAGTTATATATATAAAAGTTTTTGTAGAATTTGAAGTGAAGTATTGAGAAGTACAGGCAGCCCATGGTTAATGGCGCAACCACTTAGTGGCAAATTGGTTTTATGGCTGTTGTCAAAAATATTCATTAAAAATAATGTATTTTAAGGTAATTTTACGGCACAATTTTCGGTAAACATCACTGCTATCGCCCTTATGTCTAATGAGTACATACATTTGTAGAAATACGGTTCAGACCTTAAAAGTTATGCCAATGATATTACAAATTTTTACGCCCCTGAAGCTGTTCTATGCTGCTGTCTGCCGCTCTTCCAAAAATATAGCATTAAAAAAGTGCAAATTTAGCCATTGATGTGTAGATTTATAAATGTTCATGTTTTGATGTTTAAAATGTGTATGAAAATGTATTATGTATAGTGTATTTTTTGTACATAAATATGATAACAAAGGCAGCTTTTGAAACTGCCCTCCACATTATCAAAGAGGATGTTTTTTCATGTTCGTTCTTGTCCGCTGCCGCCTTCCGTCCTTCCGAAAATAGTGTAAAAAGTGCAAATTTAGCAATTGATGTGTGGATTTTATAAATGTTCATGCTTTAATGTTTAACATGTGTGTGAAAATATATTATGTATAGGGTATTTTGTTCATGAAACTTACCTGTCAGATATATATATAGCTGTATTTTCTGAAGTCCGACAGAATTTCAAAAACTTCCGGCACACGCAGTGGTCGGCCAGGTGGTTAGTACCCATTCCCGCCGCTGGGAGGCGGGTATCAGGAACCATTCCCATTTGCTATTCATAATTTTTCTGTCGCCGGTGCTGGAAACACCTGTTTTCAGTACCTCCGTCTTAGGATTTTGGAAACTTCATTGCCGCTAAGTATCCTAATTGTCTTTTAATTTATTTACTTGGATTTGTGGCTAGGCATATGCTATCTTAAATTGATTTGAATTTGATTCATTTTTGCATAAGATATCTGAATCTAGTTAGGCTAGTTTCAGAGGGTGTTGTCTGCAAAGATAGGGTGTGGCTACCGAAAGCTTCGGTAGATCCGCACTTGGTATGCACGAGGGGTATGGGTCTTGCTTCTTTGTTGAGATTTGTCATGTAAGGAGTGTGAGACTTTGTCTAATTCCGTAAGGAGGACGTATGATTCGTATGTACGCAATTAATCAGTAAACATGTCTAATTCCGTAAGGAAGACGTATGATTCGTTTGTACGCAATTAATCAGTAAACAAAAGTCAGGGTAGTGAACCTGCTAACCTTCCTGTAGACTTTTTGCCTAACCCTGTAGTATGGCCTACTGGTTATGAATATGTCTGCGAGAGGTGATCGCTCTCCTTCATTGTTGTGAAGAGTGCTACTTCTGTTATTGTTACTCCTAACCCTGTAATGTTGCCTTCGGGCCCTAATACTCTTTCGATTCGTAACTTAGAATCGAAAGTGCTTGCTTTAGAGAGCAATAGTGAAGTGACTAAGTGCAGTGACAGTGCCCCTTGTGTAGTGGAGGGTGCGTCAGATCGGCCTTATTTCGCCTCTAGGCCGGGACCTCTGCTTGACTCCCAGGACCCGGGGAGAGAGCATGTCGAAAGCCGAAGGAGGGTTACGAGGAACCCTCACCGATCTGGCGTGCCTTCAGCAGTGTCTGATGAAAATCCCCAGACTGCCAAAGTGCGTGCACGTGCACGAATCCTGAAGGATTGCTTCTCGTCCTCCGAAGCGTCCTCCCCGCGCAGGGGTTGGAGCTTTCGGAAGGACTCGCGCCCTCTAAATAGAAGCTTTATAGAAGAGGACGCTTCACGTCCTCTCTCTCTCGTTATGCGTTTCAGTGAGAAGTAAGAAGGCGAACGTCGCCTGATCACGTGTACCTCTTTCCACCGAGAAATATGAAAAAGAAGTCTTAGTAGCAGGACGCTTTTGAGAGCGGACGCCCGAGCTTTGTTACTGTGAGAATAAGAAGGCGTTCCCTCGCCCCTCGTATTCTCACACGATCAACCCTTCTCCTGAGACTGCTTCGTGCAGTCGGATTTCTCTCCGAGATGTATCTCTCTCTTCCCTGCAGGCAGTTTCTCTCGCTTGTTTTGACGCCTGTCAGGAGCGTGACGCTTTTCTGCATGCTTCTTTTGACGCTCGGTTTGGACGGGACGCTCGGATGGACGCCAGGCGCGCGCGGGTGCACGCCGAGCGCGCGCCAGTGGACGCTGAGCGTGCTCGCCAGTGGACGCCGAGCGCGCGCCAGCGCACGCCAGGTGTGTCGCCTGGCTGAACGTTTCTGTTGAACTCTTCAAGCTCTTGTTTACGATTTGGGCCTGAAGAATTTTTACCTCTACCTTCGTTGATACCTTAGTGCGTCAAGTATCACCTGAGGTGATAGAAAGAAGGTGCCGGACATCTGGAGAGGGTTTCAGATGCCCTGGATCATAATCTGAAAGAAGTGGAAGCAATTCGGTCGTCCCTCCAGTCCTCAAAAAGAGTTTTTGGAACCAGTGGTCCATATCAACTCTGATCTTCCACAGCTCTCTCATATCTTAGGAGGTATCTTCTCTCGGTCCCTGTTCGGGTTTACAAGAAAGAGCCTATTATAACAACAGACGTAGAATGTAACGATGGATTGCAAAAGTCTGTACGAATCGTCTCGATCGACGGCAGCAACTACTGACTTCCGAGTGGAATCTTTCTTTAGAAGTATGTTGAGAGTTGTGGAGACTTTAGGGACGTCCTTTCATTCATCTCTATGCTATGTTGAGGACGAAGAGGCTTCTTCTTCTCTGCTCCCTTATTCTTGATCTGGGAGCGGTACCATTAAACGCCATCCTATGATATTGAACGGGGATGGATGTTTAGTCTCTTTTCCCCTTTTTCAAACGCTTAGGAAATGTAATAAAATGATTTATGACGTGAGGGATGTTTAGTCTCTTTTCCCCTTTTTCAAACGCTTAGGAAATGTAATAAAATGATTTATGACGTCACAGGAGCGACAATGACGCTGATCGCCCCATGTTGGCCTTCAAGATCCTAGATTCACAGAGGTCACGTCCTTCCTAGTTCACTTTCCAAGGACCTTTTCCGAGAGAGTCGGTCTACTCTAACACGAAAGGTACCAATAACCTCTCCGCTCTGAGTCTGACCACGTTCAGACTATCGAGATGTTGACAGCATAAGATTACCGTCTTCCCTTTCCGTTTGAAGAATGGGATAAGCTGGCAGTCACAACTATTAAAGAATACGCAAATATGTTGTTGACGGCCTTTGGGCTCAGAGATTTGCTTCTGTCAAACAACAAAGCCCTTCACGATCTTTGAGTTCTGTGGAATCTCGAAACTCGCTCACCATCTACTTTTTGTCTCACCTGTTTTCTCGGAGTCAGACACTCGTGCGAGATCAGGCGACATATAGTAGCCCTGAGTTTCTTGTTGAAGAAGTGGGTTGCGTTTATACACCCCCGATGATCGTTTTACATGAGACCAGGTTGGACTGTCAGGCATTCGTCATTCGGGACTGAATCGCCTTTTTGCTCCTCGCTCCTTTCTCCTGGCACCAGGAGCTCGAGTCAGGAGTTGCTCAGGAGTTGATTCGCTAACGACGTTGGGTTGCGTTGATACACCCCTCAAGGTTTGCTTAGCTTAAATCGCCCAGGCAGTCCAGACACTCGTCCTTCAGCGAAGAATAGTGCCTTATGGTCTTCAGGGTACAGCCTTGCTGTCCTTGATTCGTCTGACTGGTCAACTGGTCGGTCACCTGACTTTAGTACAGATGGACTGACTGTGCATGTCCAGATCGAAGCTTTCTATATGGAACTTAGACGTAGTCTGAAGTTCTTGATGTCAAAGCATTTCGAACCTCTCCTTTTGGTTAACTTATTGCACGTGACCAGAAAGGCCTATTTTCTAACCACTCTAGATACGACAAAGAGGGTTAGTGAGGTTTTAAGCCATCGTCAGAAGTTTTGGCTTTAGGGAACAATGCGGTGTGTTCGCTAAACCTTCCGTTGTGGCCTAAGAATGGAAACCCGTCTAGTCCTTGGGCCAGGAGCTTGGAATCAAGTGATGGCAAAAGTTATTGGGCAAGAGCCAGAGAGAGTCCTGTGCCCTGTCGGGGGTCTCAAGTTTTATCTACATAAAACTAAAGAAAGTCGAAGTCCTTCGGACAATCTGCAGTGTTCCGAAAAAGACCAGACTTGCCCATATCAAAGAACACCCTGGCTTTAGTGTTAAGGAGTTCTTTCAAAAAGGCTCCTTCGTTGTGTTTGCACAAAGATTTGAAATCTTTTGATCTGAATGCTCACGAGGTGAGGGCGCGGCCTCGGAAGCATTTCAACAGAGCATGGCACTCAGTAACATACTGAGTACCACGTTTTAGCGAAGCAACTCTGTGTTCGCTTCACACTTCCTGCGGGATGTGAAGACGGCATATGAGATCTGCTGCTCGCTAGGGCCATACGTGTCTGCAGACACAATCTTGGGGGCAAGAAGTACCACTCATCCTATCCTGTAGAAAATGGTTAGGAAGAGCTCTTAATTTGGTTATTGAGTCGCCGCCAATGGCTACTTCTTAACTCTTAAGCCTTAGTTAAAACACCTTAACTTTGGCTAGGTTGGTCAGGTGGTGATATATATATATATATATATATATATATATATATATATAATATATAATTTATTTTATTTTTATTTTCTTCTTTAGCCCTCATGGTATGGTCAATATGGTCTAGTCACATTGTGGTCATGCCCCCGTTGACAGATCATCTGGAGTGCACCAGCTTTATAGGTCTCTACCTCGCTGGCAACTCTAGTAAAGCAGAAGCAGACTTGGGTGACAGTAATCACAAAGTCAGCTATGCTAACAGGTGGAACCAAGATGTAAATCATCTGCATGCATTTGTTTCCCAAAATCCTTCTATTCTGTCCCTTCCCACCTCCAACAGTGGGATTCAGCTATATATATATCTGACAGGTAAGTTTCATGAACAAAATGATATTGTTATGATACAATAAAGTTTGTTCATACTTACCTGGCAGATATATATATAGCTGTATTTTCTGAAGTCCGACAGAATTTCAAAAACTTCCGGCACACGCAGTGGTCGGCCAGGTGGTTAGTACCCATTCCCGCCGCTGGGAGGTGGTTATCAGGAACCATTCCCATTTTCTATTCATAATTTTATTTCCACTGTCCCCTGAGGGGAGGTGGGTGGGTACTTGATTATATATATCTGCCAGGTAAGTATGAACAAACTTTATTGTATCATAACAATATCATTTTTATTTTTGTACATAAATATGATACATAAATATGATCCACGTTACGGGAGGATGTTTTTTCATGTTCGTTCTTGTCCACTGCTGTTTCGAAAAATGCATTTGCAAAGACTTCACATGGTTTATATTTTATTAATTTGGGAGCTAATTATAATGCATTATGTTAATGAAACCTCAGCTTTTTGTTGCAAATTTTCATGCTCTTATGTTTAAAATGTGTGTGAAAAATGTATTGCAGTAAGCATGTTCATTTGAAGATTTTGTAATAGCCCTTCACATGATGAAGAGAATAGGTTGTTCAGTTGTGCCCGAGTAATGAGATTTTAATTTATATTATTGAATCACATTTTTATAATATTATATTTACAATTTTTGCATAAATTCATTTTAAAAGATAAAACTCGCAGATACATTCGATTTTGCAACACTGCAATTTGTTTGTTTTTCCATGGGATAGAAGTACAAAATATAACTCTGCAACTCGGTTGAATTTTTGCTTTGTTACACCAAAAAAAAATTGAGGTACGACCGTACGAGCTCGAGATGCTGCTGCCATGTAGATGGCATAGTGAGGAAAATTAAGATAAGCACAGAAGAAAAAGTAAATATGCATTTTTCCCATAAATCTTTTAAAAAGTTATACATTACTTCACTGTATCCAATGTTTTATGTATTCTCATATTATTGTACGTATTATAAAATACTACGGTAGATCTAAGCTGGTATTCCACGGAGCGGTCAATGTTTTGGTTTGGAAATCTGCTGTTGGCGAATAAGAGTTTTTTTGCCATATTTAACACAATTCTGAGCGAATTTTTTTGCTTCTAGTTAGCATAAACGAATATCTAGATAGTACTTGACTTATATGAGACATGGTCATTTTTCCTTATACGACGTGTATTTGATATAAATATGACTTGAATGTCTCGTTGTGATTGTGAACTAAATATTTTTAATTTTTTCGTTAACGGATTACATTGGCGGCATGTTTATTGAGTAAAACAATTGATTTTTTGTCTAGAGCAAATAAAGTTATTACTTTAAGATATCTCAGTCCTATTCTACATAACGTCATTTATAACAACTTTGGTAGTAGATTATTATAGTATGATGACAAAGCCAAACGGATGTTGTTATCCAATTCGGTTGTACTTAGAAAAAAAGTTTTCTTGTTCGGTTGTTCATGGCTGTACGCGTTTACGCAACGAGTATAACATTAAAACCATACTTTCATCATTCTCTTTTGCTGTTTTTGAACTTATGTAACTAGAAGATAGGATAAAGTTAGGCTATTGTAACTTGGTCTCTCGTAAAATCGGATCATCGTCAGACGAATTACCATAACTTGAACACTATAGCTACCTTTACACTGTATAAAACTTTAGTATATCTTTACATACTGTAGACACCCAAAGGATTAAAGGTAGGCTTTTTTCACTTTAAAGTATTTATAATACTACTGTACAGCAAATTCTATAGTACTATACCACATAAATATAATTTTACTTATGGTGCCATTGTGGGATTACGGCGCTGTTTGACTGGTCTAGGGTGCGGTTAACTGGTTTATTACTCTGAAAGAAGGTGTGCGGCGTTGTAGACTTCAAAATTGCTTAGCATTGAAAATCGCTTGGTGTCGGCGTCCAGGAACAGAACCCTTGCTGCTAACCGAGGGCTGCCTGTATAGTAAGTTACTTAGAAATGATACCATGAGAGAAATTATGGACATTCGGTATGTAGATGAGATAAGATAAAAGGGAGATGGAGATGGCTAAGACATTAACACATCTGGGAGAATAGTACATAACGGTGTCAACTGGCCTTCTGTAGACCCAAGAAGAGTTAGAAGATCCAGACCAATTACATATTTTTAGTGTTAACAAATTATTGGTACATATAAACCTTTTGTATAGGATTGTTATATATAATTATTTTGTTTAGAAGTGTTGAGTAGTAGATTAGTTTAATCAGACTAAAGTATTAGGCAGTAAATGTGTTGTCATAAAGACAGAATTGAAACTCAGGAGTCATTGCAGTAGTATTTTAGTATGGTTTACTGGGTTTATGTAGTTTTGTATGAACTGACCAAGTCTAGTGACCATCAGTGTGCAGAAAATAAGGTGGCTTTTCTTACATAGGCAAAACTAAGCATTGTCTCTGGTTATGAAAAAGTTGTAACCAGACCAGAGAGCTAATTCCAAGTATTTCTGCAATAGAAGTAGGAACATTTGTATTGTTGTTGTCACTTTCTACAGATTTAAGAAATTATTATTTCATTTATTTTCCTGGGTTAAAACTATAGCAACACCCTTGGGTGACAAGCTGTATATTACCTAATGTATTTATAGCTTTTGGCTTAGTAGGTACTTAGAGTAATCTGTACTTAGGAATGTCTTATAACCTTGATTAAATCTGTAGCACTGTAGCGTGTAGGGGCTTTATTTGTAAGATTTTTTTTTTTTTTTGGTGAGGGGGGGGTAAAGTTTGAGAAATTTTTTGTGTTAGCTTTGGTGTTAAAAAAAAAAAAAAAAAGTGTTTGTGGAATAAAAATACAGTATAAGCTTTTCAGATATTTTAATGAAATTATTACTCATGTTTTTTTCACATTGTGTTTTTACCTCATCCAGATTTACATTTTGAAATACTTATCTGTTTAGGCTATATTCACAGGTTATATAAATACACTTGACCTTTATTAATTTTTTTAAGCATGTGTTATGAGTGTGCTTGTAGAATGTTTCAAATATGTAACTAGTATGTTATACTGCTCTGTAACTTAAGTTTCCCTTCACATATGTATTTTCATAATTTTCATGATAAATTAGTCCAGATTTTAACATTTTTATATTTGCAATGACCTTAAATATACAAGTGTACTGCTAAATGTTAAAGAATGATATTAGTGTTTAAAATCTTTCATCATGTATTCACTTTGCAATATTATTAATTTTAGTTTAGTGCATAGTTTCCTGCTGATGTTAATGAAATTTCATTTCTTATACTAATACATACTTTGGTAGTAGTAGATTATTAGAGCCAGCTTGTATGTGTTCATATTTCTTAGCAAAGCTGAAAATATTTGTGAATAGGATATGGTTCTCAAGACACTTTAACCAGCTTCACAGCATCAAGGAAAAGTAAGTTTGTGAAAAGAGGAAAAGTTTGTTGCCTGGTGATGCAAGATTGCGGATTCAATGTGGAGCTGATCACTTGTATCATCAGTTATATGTAAAATTCAAAAAATTATTCATCAGAATGTGCAGCTTTTATCAATCCAAATTAGCTGTACAGTCACTCAGGATGTTAGCACAGTGCATTTTTTCTTATTTGACCATATCACCTCTTGAATATAAAACCTCTCCAGTTGAACAGCTTAAATAGTTTTTTTTTTTTCCTGATTTATGATGCAGGTACTGTAGGAACAAGTTTAGACAATGCTTTTAAAAGCTGCTCTCGTTAATCATTCCACTATACAGGAGGACTGTGATTATAGTAAAACATGGTGTCTTTGGTATGTATGTGAATTGATGTCATTCAGGTTAGAATCCAATGGTGTTTGTTTAAAATGCAGAAGCCTTATCATTAGGTTCTTTGATTGAAGAGAAATTTTCTTTCCAATTTGTGTTAGGCATTGCAAAATTTATTTATAATAAGGATACTTTATAGGTTAATATCAAGTGATTTACACAAGAAGGTAAGTAGTATACATATGAGTGCATTATACAAAAAGGCAATATATATTGAGAGGTGCTAAATAGCATAGTTTTTCCACTTAAAACTGCTTTGCTTGTACTTAACAACTGATTCTGTAGTCTTTTTCATTTAACTGACTGGCCATTGACTACAAATTTCTCCTGTAATAATGGCCAATCTCAAGGAGAATGTAGAATTGTTTCTTGTTCTCTTATAATGTACTTTTTGAAACTGGAAATGAAGGTTGTTCCTCAAGTTTTACTCAGAATGGTTTACTGAAGTTCCTGTTTTATAAATGAAAGATTTGCTGTCCTGTTAGTGATGGATTGGTATTCTTAGTTATTTGTACTTTTCTGTGCCATATCTAAGGAATTGTTATTCCAATAAAGGCATGAAGAGAATAGTACTGTACTATGAGTGTTTTGTATTGGTTTTACATTTGAAAACATCTATATTTTCTTATAAAAGTTTTGCAAATAATTGAAAAGTATGTATATTGATGTACATACATGAAATTTATTGCCTTATTGTCTCAAACATTTCATAATTTCATGAGCAGTGAAATAAATAAAATCCATATTTTAGTCTATATACATTACAAGCTACAGAGAGTGTAAAAAAATCTACCGTTCTCATTAGTGTGTGTAGATAGGGTCATTTTATTGGTATAACTTTGGCTTGTTGTCCTTTTGGGTTTATATTTTTATTTGTATTTATAGGTGCGTGGCATTGACGATTATTTGTCTGGAGAAACTGCCCTGGGAGAGTATGAGTATGTACACACGTGCATCAAATACGATCAGGATGTGTCCTTTACCCTTTTGCATGCTGACTCGGTTAAGCGGTCGTATCAACGAACTGTAAGTAAACCAACTATTTGGAATGCCCCAATATGAGTAAGGTCTTTAATCTTTGTCCTCTATTGTTACAGTGTAAATGCTTTGTTTGACAAACTGGAAGAAGAGCTTTATAGTGTTCTTTGGCTTATCAAGTTTTGTTGACTTCTTTCCTTTTGATTTTTTATTGCATCCAAGAATATGGTAATTATGTGATAATAATTAATGTTGTAGGATGTTGTCTGAGAAGGAATGAGAAAAATAATGGTCACTTTGCCCCGCAAATGGTAGGGGCTTACAGTGTGCCTTATATGGCACATTGTAAATTGTATTCAAGGTTCTTGGAATACTCTTGTGGATCTAAGTTTTTTATCTGGTACTTTTTATATTGCAATACTCTTATTGAACACCTGAATTAGCCCTGGTCACTGACCAGCCTGAACTATATCCCCCACAGATTTACCCACTTAAATGGGAAATTTAAGAGTCTGCATTACCTACGCTGTAGGTAAACTCTAGCTAAATGAGTTACCTACCTGTGTTACCGTTGGCAACGCTGGTGCAAATACTGGCCACCACAGGCCCGTCTCCTCAATGTTCTTCGTTCGTGTGGAGAGCCGGGCATGTTCCTGCTCCCAGCGAAATTTTGGCCTTTTAGCCCGACCCTCATAGTGTTTACCAAGCCCTTGATAGGGTTTGATATCCTTGGCTTTTGTTTAAGACGTCTCTTCCAATTTTCCCCGATTTGGATTATATTTAAATGGTTTTTTTGATTGTCAAAACTCCTCTGTTATCATTGGGAGGAGATGGTCGAGCCTCAAGAAAATCCTTACCTCAATCTCTGCTTCATCAGCCTCTCCTCCAACAGCTGCTGGTTGAGATGTCGACATGCTTAGTTCCTGTGCTATGTGCAACGAAGGATGAATAACTCGAAGTGACAGACATTCTTTTTGTTTTAGCGGTAGGCAAGTGCAATGCAATGTCAGGTAGAGGTGTAAATAAATGTAAGGATTAGTTCATTAGATCATTTAGAGGACTACCTTAGTTGTAGGAATAGAAGATAATAGCAAAATCACAAGAGTTAAGCAAAAAAGAGCTAGAGTAGGAACAGTTCAGAATTGGAAGACAGAATGTCTTAATTTGTTTGCTCATTTCATGACCAAGCTAATTGAAATGGAGATAGCAGTAGTAGTGTAGGTTAACAAATCTTTCTCTTTCAGCTCTCCTGCCTGTTCCAAAACCAGCCCTAACGGTTGCCGGGGGTCATGGAGATCCAAAAACCAAAAGGGTAGGAACTACCAGCCAACCCAGCACGGAGCAGGCAGAGTTTAGCAGCAGATTTCCCCTTAAAGTGTAAGTTGTAAGGTTAATGCAAGGTAGGCTGGGGACAGACGAGTAGTGATAACAGGTCAAGTAGTGTTTAGGAAGAGAAGCACAGGTTAAGTTCCCTTGGGTTTGGACTCCCTTGTAGTGTTTAGTGTGAAGGTTTATCTTTGAAGCCATCTTTGGTTTTATTTCCTGCTTTTAGTTCTTTGCAACAGAAGGTTTCTAGTCCGTGGCTGGTCGTTTGGACGTGGTGTCTGGTTTGTCTGGTTCTGAAGGTTTGGATAGCGCTCCTTCATCTTCAAAGGTTCCTTTTTCTGTCTGTGGGTAAATTTGGGTCATCTTACGGTAGTGGTAATCCTGGTGATCAGATTGTCAATTTGGCTTTATTCATCAGTTAAATCTCTAGGCAATGCATATTGACTTATGATAATTCAGTACAAGAGAAATTGAGTAACATTAGCAACAGTAGTCCAGCCTAAAGTATACACTATACTACATAGTGATTACAAATATTGGCCAATCCTGGAGATTCAGTGCATTCTGACTTAGGATGATTCTGTATTGGAGTAATTGAACACTAAACGAGAATTGAATAGTGTGATATTTGGTACAAAAACATAACTGAACAAGAACGAGAATCAGATTCGGTCCGACTTCAGCATTATTGGACTGTAGGCTTGCCAGCTATGTAATCCAATATTGTAAGTATCCTCATATTATTGTATTGTAAATACTAATATAGCTGTCATATCTTGGTTTGGGATTGTCATTCAGCTGATGGCTTGTCCGAGTTACCTTGCCTTATTTAACTCATTCTCAGCTGAGGTAAATAGAAGAAGTATTGTTATTCCCATTGCACTTCTTGGCCCTGATTGGCTAGCTTTGACTGCGTAACTAAGCTCATCCCCACCTATACCTTGCTTTCGTCTGGCAGTAGTCAAGCGGGAAGGTGGTCTTTTAACCATGTTGACATTGACATAGCTAGTAATGGTATCTTGTATCATAAATCGGAAATCATAAGGAATTTGTATTTTTCATTGCTCTCCAAGAATATTCCCTCAGGTGATGGAATTCGGTAGTATGATGTCTCAATCAGTTAAGCAGACGAATTTCCGTCAGAAATTACATGATGTCAATTAGTTACAAATATAATTACCAGTTGCATTATCAAATTACAACTGAAATTTAATATTAGGTAGTTTAAAGATTTGCACTTAAAATTACCTTGAAAATGTGAAATTGATTACATTTCAATTGAATTACAACTACAAGCTTGCCATTAAGGCATAGCCCTACTGGGAGGGGGGTGGGGGGGATGTGGCCTAGACAGGCAGAGATGCCGACTAGTCAATTCCTTCACTCCAGATGCAACCATCTCACTGGGTCTCGGAGAATGTCCTTGTTCCTAGTTAGCATAAATGAATATCTGGATACTTTACTTATATGGAACAGTCATATTGTGCGTCTTACGACAAATTTTAAGTCCAAGTTTGACTAATATGTCTCATTGGAAACTATTTTTTTTCTCCCCTCCGTTAATAGATTGCGTAAATTTCAGCGATTCCGTTCGTTTTCACTCTTTTTCATTGGTATTACAAGATTTACGCTATTTATCTTTTATTGGTGTGAAAACAACAGTAAATGAGCCCTTTATACTGGTAGTTTTCTTGTTTTTACCACGACTGTGTTTGAATTCATATAAAAGCTTGGGAGTTTTATCCATGTGGCCAATGCACGTAATATTACCTTATCAGCTTGGATGTTGCTATCAGATTTGATCGTATTAGCGATCAAAGTAGTTTCTCGTTCGGTTGTTCATGGTTGTACATGGTTATACAAGTACATATATATCTTTAAGATAATACTTATTAACTTAGAAGGTGGTAAGTATTAACTTAGAAGATGGTGTAAAGATATGAAGGTAGAGAAGTTAGACAGTTGTAATTTGGCCTCTCTCTCTGCCTTCCTTTTACTTTCCTCTTTTCATATTCTCTTTCTTCATCTTACTTTTCACCCTCTCCTAACACTTGATTCTTAGTGTAACGGAGAGGTTTTTCCTCCTGCTACACCTTTCAAACCTTTTACTGTCAATTTCCTTTGTGCTGAATAACCTCATAGGTCCCAATACTTGGCCTTTGGTCTAGATTTTATATTAAACTCAATTATCTCGCTGCCTGACTGCACGCTGCTGCCTGCGCCAGCTGCGTGTGAGATATAGAAAGACTTATTTTCAAAATGTAGTAGTGCCAATTTTAATGACTAACCCCATCGTAAAATCGAATTATCGTAAGAAAGACAAATTACAGTAGCTTAAATATGGACTGTATTCACGATCATGTCTTGAAGAATTTTCCTGAGTTTTCTAATAATGTTTGTTAAGATTATCATGGGGAACAGAGTTGGTCTAGTTTCTTTCTCTCCCAATTTCTTCTAAAACTTCTCATGTCTTAATACAATCTTCTTTATCTGGTCATTCTTCGGAGGTCGCTTCAGAGTCTTCTCTCGCTCATCCTGTGTCTTTGCCATTAACACAGCAAAGCAAAGTTTTCATCGTTTCAATCCTGAAATTTGGGGTTCGACGACTCTCTCTCTCTCTCTCTCTCTCTCTCTCTCTCTCTCTCTCTCTCTCTCTCTCTCTCTCTCTCTCTCTCTCTCTCTCTCTCTCTCTCTTTGGGCTTGAGGGAAGTAATTTTGGCAGGGCTGTCTTCTTAGCACCTTCCATGGGTCCTGTTGTTCTCAGGCTGCTGGTCTGGATGCTTCAAAAGGCGTTTGCGGAATCTTCCGCAACTCCATATTTTCATCCTTTACAGGGTTTGAGACATAATGTGTCACCCGTGGTTCTTGCGGGGAATACGGCAGCTGGCGATTCGTCTGCGCCATCGTTGACTGTATCAGTACCGGTTGTGTCCTCAGCCCCTCCTTTCAATAGGGTAGCTGGTAATCTTCCTTTTTCGGTTCCCTTTTTTATACTTGCGGGATTTGAGATGTAATGTGCCCTCAGCGGTTATTGCGGGGTGCTATGGCCGTTGGCAGTTCGTCTGCACCATAGTTAGTACCGTCTGTGCCCTCGGCCACCTTTCGTTAGGGTTGCAATTATTTCCTTCTGCAGCTCCCATTGGTTCCACAGTTTGTAACCTTTCATAAAAGGCATTTAATGAGCCGCACAAGTTGGTTCTCCACCTGCACAATGTCGGTGTGAGGTGCTCCGGTGGTTACTCCGAGTGTGGCTTCTTCCTTTCTCTCTCCTGCTTTTTTTTCTCAACCTTTTCCTGCGGCTTTTTCTGTTCCCCCTCCAAGGGGCTCAATGTGGGTTTGGCCTTGATTCAGGGGTTTCTGGGAATACTTCCTTTCCTCACATGATCAATGTAGGTTCAACTCTGGTCTCCTGTCCTGGTTTAGTATTGGTGTAACCGAGTTTGTTGGATCGCGTTTTTTGGCCTCTGCTCTTAAGGGGAGTTGCTCACCCATTGTTGTCTGCCAGGTGTCCTTTCATAGTCACTGGCTGATGCAGGGTTTCGCAGTCGAGAGAGACTGGCTCAAGGTTGTCATCGTCTTGGTACACATTTGACGCAACAGTGTGTGGTTTTAGGGGTGGGCGTTCATCGCCAAGGTATATTCGGCACAGGTGTTGCATTATTGTCACTGGGTATGTGCAGTTGAGCGAGACTAGCTAAGGGTTATGTCATAGTATTTAGTAGGTACATGATTTGCGGAACTGGGGATGGTTGGCTATTGGGGGGGGGGGGGGGGGGACAGGAGTCAGACAGGTGTTATGTCATCGAGTCCTGGGGGGGATGCGGGATTGCACAGTCGAATACGACTTGCTCAGGAGTTTATTCTTGTCTTGTTGGTATATTGTTGTGCAACCAGATCGGTTGACTCAAATATGATGGGATCATGTACGTCAGGTGTTGGTATCAAGTACCCAGGTGTACTAAGTTCCAGGTTCTTGGGTGCCCCTCTTGTGAGGGTTCAGCCTTTCTCCTTTTCCTGTTCCGGTGCGGTCGGACAAGCCTGACAGAGGATACCCTGTGAAGAGAGAATCGGGTGCTAGTTGTGGGTTTTTGTTTCTCCGACGAAGGAAAGCTTGTATGAATGGATGAACCTCAAAGTTAATTGAAGCAATGTTTGATGCGTTGTATTCAACTAAACCAGTAGTCTCTCAAACTTCAAGTAAGCTGATCTGGTTTCGGCAGAGTTGGGCAAGTTTTGGGGAAGACAACTCTAGGCTAGCATCACTTAGGGGCTGAGTAGACTGAATTCATCCTTGCTTCCTAATCAGGAGTGTTCTGCATGAGAGCGGGTAACCCTTCTGCTGATGTCCGAGTTCCAGTTTACAAATCTATAGAGGCTCTTCTCTCTTGGGGTCCTTTGTTGATTCGTGTGGTAGGGGTTACAGATCGTGAGGCTTGTACTATTTGGAAGACTCCTTTCACAGCCAGTCCGAGGCCTTGTCCCACTCTATGTAGATGTTGTGAGAGTTGATGGGTGTTTATCAGATCCTGGACTGTTTGACAACCTCATCTCTTTGGTTTCGATGGGGTTCGCATACCAGACTAACAGTTCAGCTGGCTGTACTACATTCTTGTCAAGGAGGGAGGGACTTCTTGTTAAATCATCTGCCTCAGCACTATCCAGACATTTATAAGAAGGTTCTGTTGAGGGTGCCTCTTGCGCTCAGCAACAGTCTTTTAGAAACAAGATATCTCCTCGATGGTCAAGTTCGTGTCATTGTCTTAGAGTTGCAGCAGCATTGTTTGATGATCGTATAGCAGGTGATGGATCACAGATGCTGCTGTGTCCGGTTCGAGCTCTCAAAGTTTATTTGTCACATACTGAGGAACTTTTACCTTGTCCGAGAATCTTATTTGGTTTCTCCTAGGTGTCCGTGTTGCTCCATTTCCAAAGTGCAATTAGTTTCTTCTTGTGAGAGGCTTTATCAAGTGTCTGTTGGTTCTTCATGGCTTTCAGAGGCTTTGAATTGGGCTTCGCGTCCAAGGGCACAAATTATCACAGATGGCTACCCTTTGGTTTTCTGGAGGAATTTTTCGGTGTCTGCGATCTTGGAGGCGGCTATTTGAGAGTTGGTGTGGATTTTCACAAGGCTCTACCTTAGGAATTTGTGTCTCACCCTCACTTCTCTTGTGTTTCTGGGAGGTGAGGAAATAATGGATGCCGCATTCAGAGAGGTCTGATGGATTTCTGCACGATTGCCTAATGATTCCTGCACTCCTTTGATCGCATCCCAGGTCCGTGTGAGATTATTTGTTTCCACAGTTTTAAGACTCTATGGATTCTTGTATTCCTTTGATCACATCCCAGATCCGTGAAAATTTATCATTTGTTTCCTCAATTTTTTCTGGGTTTTTTTTCAATTATTTCTGGTACACTGAAAGTAGGCTTAGATCTGCAGGCCCCTTTGGAGGCAGTTTCCACTGAGCAGGTCAGTAGTCACTCAGAGATACAGGCAGTCCGCAGTTATCGGCCGACTCTGTTAATGGCGACCTGATTTTATGGCATTTGTCTAGTGTCATAAAAGCAGTGATTTATGGTGCCATAACACACTTGAGTTTCGGTTATCAGCACCTTAAGGCACCGATAATAGTTATGGCACCATAACATGCCTAACAGGCCCCATTGACTGGATATCGGCACCATAAGTGCCATAAATCAGAGAGTTTCGGTTAATGGTGGTTTTTGCTTATCAGCACCCCACCGAGAACAGAACTCCCGCCGATAACTGGGGACTGCCTGTATATGATGTTTTCTTGTGAGAGGACAGGTTTTTTTGTGGATCACTCCTTGAGAATGTTTTCTGGTATCTGATCTTTGCATTTTGTATATGCAATGTTAATTTCCTCATCTGAGAAGGCATCACTGACAGATTGTATAGCAGATGTGACGTCAGAACTGTTCAATTGGTACTGTATAAAGTAAAGACAATTGTTTGTGAGTATGGAACTTGTGTGTAGGGCACAAACATTGGTAGTTGTCAGGGTCACTTACGCGACAGTTGGAGGTTGGTCAGGTGACATTTTTGTGATAAAGGGAGGGCCAAGCATTAGCACATACACTGCACTCTTTTACCCCTTTCCCAGGAGACTAATACGCCTAGAGTAGCTGTCATTTGTGGAGCAGAATGTATGTTAATATATCTGCAATTACACAGCTCACACTGGCTTACATGCCGGGTATTACATAGAGACATTATTAACACATTGCATACTTTGAATTATAGTAATCACCAAGGACAAATAGCCCAGTAATGCTTTTATGAAAGTAAGCCTTTTGTCTAAATGTATTCGTCAGCTTTGACTCTCAAAGCTTTCCAACTTGCAGATGAAGCAGGTTGACATGCAAGGAATAAGATTAGAAAAAAGTTCAAAAATGTTTGTTTGATTTCTTATGATTGCTTTGTGACAGGAGGTAGCTAGGTCTGAGGAACATGAGATAGCTAGGTCTGAGTAAATTATGTTAAGCAATAATGAAAAGGATAAGAAAAAGGGAGAACATGGCCAGTAAAAAGAATACTAATGAGAATAATCAAATAAAGCACATTAATATAGATAGTTGATTTAAATATCAACTTACATTGCCTATCTGAGAGAGTATGCTGCTGAAAATAGACCTAGGCTAAGTCAAGTTTAGGCCTTCTAACTATGTCATGCAAATTATTTTATTGATCAAAGGACAAAATTAGTTGAATCACACTTTGCTATTAAAGAATATTGACTTGTCATTAAAGAATACTGACAGGCTTAATGTATTATTTATCGGCTGTAAGTGAACTGACGATACCCATTACAGTACGAGACATTGGGTCATGACTCGAGCGGCAGCAAAGCCAACTTCCAAATGCTTATGCCATTGCTGCCACAAAGCCTTAGTTGAGAGTAAAATTAGAATTTGTGGACCCGTGGTTATATATTATCCTTACTTGACCAAATAATTACCTTTGATATGTTAGATAAGTATACTCGATGCTAATTTATTCTATGTCAAGTATAATATCTTTGAAAGAAAATATTATTTATTGATAAGAAAATAATCTGGCACCTGCATTTGGGAATATTTCCATAACAAACAATGAATCTAGTAACTGCCAATTGTTCATGGGCTGACTGTACATAAAAAGAGATGATGTAGCAATAGGTTCTCCCCTTGTAGTATACTCTTCATGAATTTCTATATGGGCACTGTGGAGTGTCAGGTTTTTGCCACCATTGAGAAATTGTTGATAACCATCCATTATCGATATTGACAACACCGAGGTAGAAATAGAACACCTGCAGCAAGCTTTCCATGACCACAGTCACCTTAACTTTACAGTTATTTTGCTGTGACTGTCTCCTCCCCTTACTTAATGTCCTGGTAGGGCAACAGGAGTAGCACTTCATCACACAAGTCTGTACGAAACTCATGAACCTGGGCTTTGCCTGAACAGAGAGAGCTAGTGTCCAGAGAGATACAAGCACACTGCAGTCAGTGCTTTCGTTAGAAGAGATTGCTCTCACTGTTCTTCTCGGAAAGATGGAGACCGAATTAGGGTGTGTTCCCCAGGTCTTAATTAACAATGCATATTCTAACCATGAAGTTACAAAGTTTATCTGTAGGACCATCAGTAAATGGTACCAGCAGGAACCTCGCCCTGCTGCCACTGAAGAATTGTCTCCCTTTTATAATGGTGTTTTCACACGAACTATGAAGAGGATGCGTGCACCCTTCACGACATCATAGAAGGGAACATCTGTCTTATGGATCCAGTGAATAAGATCAAACTATTGATTTACTTTAAAAGCAATAGAACTAGTAGCCATATCATGGAAAACAACCTAACCCCTTCAGTGTAGAAGCCTCTGAAAAGAACCAATGTGGTGTACTTTGTGCAGATGCCTAGTCCGAGAATGGCTTGGTGCTTACACGACCACAATGAGATTTTCCAAGAGGATCTCCTGCCACGTTCAGGGATGCACTATATGTAATCATGCTAAGAAAAGCCATGAAATAAAAATATCGAAATTATCAATAATGCAGCAGACCTCTACTGCCTTTACCTCCTGAGGCTGCACATGGGAAAGGAAAGGCTTAGCCTTAACACCATGCTGGAAACTTTCCTTCTCCCGATGGGGGCATATAGAACGCCACCTGCCAGTATTCCTGAGCCAAACGAGTGGACCAGTCTGGAGCTGCCTCCATCTGTTGTTAACGACCCTCCCAGTACTTACCCACCCTCTCTAATGGCTGCACGCCAAGACAGGTGCAACCATCAAGTCTAGGAGAAGGCTTTGCTCAGGGGCACTAATCCCTCAACAGCCAATCAAATTCAGCTACCCTCCCACGAGCACTCTGCAACCCTATACATAGATACTGACTTAATGAAACCATTCTGAGCCGATAATACACTCAGAAATGATTACAGTGCATTTGGAAAACTATGAAGATTCTCTATCAATCAAGAACAAGGTTGAGCTTTTACATACCATATGCTGAAAACCTGAAACTCTATAGTTATATCACACCATGTTTTTAACTTCTGACTGCATGTACCAGAATAAAAGAGACTATTCAGAACTGTTGCCTTTCCCCTTTATCCAGATTATCTAAGTCAGCCAGCTCTGAGCAGATATCAGCCTTTCTTCTTTGCGTTTGCACATTATAAAAAAATGTCATAAATTATCACTGTCATTTACGTAATAAGTTTCCTGATTCAGACGTACAGTTTTATCATTTCAGGAAGAAGACGATGATACTGTTTTGGGAATCCAGGTTGAAGACCTCATGTCAGCTGGATCAGGAGAAGTTGTTCACTATGAAACTTTAATTATTGTTGTAGGTAAGAGAACTTATTTTTATTTTAAGAAATTTAAGGCCTTGTTATATTTTTAGAAGTTTGGCATCAAATTTTATAAAAACAGGTTAAAAAATTTTGTACTGTATAATTGTTGCACTGATTCAAACAGCTTGATAGAAGTTGTTGTTGGATCTCAGAGATAATGCACATAATCTGCCATTTGCTTGGTCTAATGCCAGTCTGCAATACACTTGAAATTTCTGTCTAGCTGTCTGCTTCTTCTAGTTCCAGAAACTTGTTCATATAGTGAGTGTGGTCACTAGATTTTAGGGAATTCCTTTGATGTTTGTTATACACATTTGCATGAAGGTTAACCCTTATAGTGCGGCTGTCGCCCCTGAGCGACGACAGACACTTGTTTTAGAAGAGCAAGTGTCGACACTGGTTTACCACCATGGAAAAATGTTTACCCTTAAAATCCCTGGTCCATTTTCTTTGATTTACAATCATAGAAAACCTGGTGGCAATATCTAGCGGCATCTATTGGTGGCGTCCCGAAACATAACAATAACAAAAGAACTTGATGTTTACACCCAGCTGGGCAAGAGATGACTTTTATTTTGTTAATTTATTCATTATAAATTGGCATGTTTTACATATTAATGCATTTTTTGTGTTATGAATCGGTGCTGGTTGAAAGTAATATTTTGATAAGTTACCACAAGCTTATGTAATAGTAAAATGCAGCAGATATAATGGCCAGAATCTAAATGTTATTGTTTGGCCCTTTAACCGGCCATTTCAATTTTGATTCTTTAAATTGATCGTAAATGTACACAAATATAAGAATGAATAAATGAGTATGTTAGGTTATATAAAGACATATACATACTTTTCTTCATATATATGTATATGTAAATTATATATATATAAATAAGAGATTATTATTAATAGGGGTTAGTTTTTGCAGACTTCTGAGTCTCAAGTAGACTCTTCTCGGGCTGGTTCTCGGGGATTAATCCTGAGAAGAAGAAGAAGAAAAAAAAATTATTTAAAATAAAAAAAAATTTAGACTTTATTTGAGAAACCTGTCTTATTTGAAAAATGAATGATGTTATTAACCCTTTAACGCCGATTGGACGTATTAAAAGTCAACAAAAATTGTCTGTCGGGTGCCAAACCGACGTATGGTACGTCGACAAAAAAAAGTTTTTTTAAAAATTCGCTGAAAAATAGTTATAGGCCTACTAGGCAAAAACTTTTGAATCACGCGCCTTGGGGGGTGCTGGGAGCTCACAGATCAAGCTGTTGTTTTGTTTACAATCGTTACCCAGGTGCGCAAGCGCGAATTTCTTTCTTCTCGCTTTTCATGTAGAATACATAAAAAAACAACTCATGGTTGTAGCTTTTATCAGTTTTGAAATATTTTCATATAAATAACGATAAGTGCCAAAATTTCAACCTTCGGTCAACTTTGACTCTACTGAAATGGTTGAAAAACGCAATTGTAAGCTAAAACTATTACATTCTACTAATATTCAATCATTTACCTTCATTTTGCAACAAATTGGAAGTCTCTAGCACAATATTTTGATTTATGGTGAATTTATAAAAAAACTTTTTTCTTTACATCCGTGCGGTAACTCTGAAAAAATAAGAAATTTTTTCATCCGATTGTCGTAATGTTTCCACAGTTTTATATTAGCTGTTACATAAAGTTTTATATATGGAAATGTGCGCAATTTCATGTAGAATGCAACAAAAACAACCCATGGTTGTAGCTTTTATCAGTTTTGAAATATTTTCATATAAATAACGATAAGTGCCAAAATTTCAACCTTCGGTCAACTTTGACTCGACCGAAATGGTAAAAAAAAAACGCAGTTGTAAGCTAAAACTCTTATATTCTATCAATATTCAATCATTTTACCTTTATTTTGCAACAAATTGGAAGTCTCTAGCACAATATTTTGATTTATGGGGAAATTATGAAAAAAAAAACATTTTCCTTATGTCCGCGCGGTAACTCTTCCGAAAAAAATCAGTAAGTTTTTTGTCCGATTGTTGTAATGTTTGACCCATTTTAAATTAGCCGTTACATAAAGTTTTATATATGAAATTGTGCGCAATTTCATGTAGAATACAACAAAAAACAACCTATGGTTGTAGCTTTTATCAGTTTTGAAATATTTTTATATAAGTAACGATAAGTGCCAAAATTTCAACCTTTGGTCAACTTTGACTCGACCGAAATGGTAAAAAAAACGCAGTTGTAAGCTAAAACTCTTATATTCTATCAATATTCAATCATTTACCTTTATTTTGCAACAAATTGGAAGTCTCCAGCACAATATTTCAATTTATGGTGAATTTATGAAAAAAACACTTTTCCTTATATCCGCGCGGTAACTCTTCCGAAAAAATCAGAATTTTTTTCGTCCGATTGTCGTAATGTTTGCACCATTTTAAATTAGCCTTTACATAAAGTTTTATATATTAAAATGTGCTCAATTTCATGTAGAATACAACTAAAAACAACCCATGGTTGTAGCTTTTATCAGTTTTGAAATATTTTCATATAAATAATGATAAATAGAAAAAATTCGACCTTCGGTCAAATTTAACTTGACCGAAAGTCGAAAACTGCAATTGTAAGCTACAACACTTACAGTCTAGTAATATTCAATCAATTACCTTCAGTTTGCAACAAACTGGAAAAGACTAGCACAATATTTCGATTTATGGTGAATTTTTGAAAACTGCTTTTTTTTACGTTCACACGTTACGAATTCATGCATCATATTGTGATAATATTTTCTCTGTGTTGCTTTGATCGTTTTACGATTTGTTATATACCAAAAGCATCGCAATTTAGTGTACAATTTAGTGTACAATACAACGAAAAAATAATTAATCGTTTTGCTCACAGTGTGATTTGTATACCTATTATATATGAAATTTTTTTTCGCACTGTCATATATTCCTATATTTATATATGATAATGATATTTTTTTTCATTTCTGATGGTTGCATACTAAACTTCAGGCAATGACAAAAAAAAAAAGCCAAAAATGAACTCTTTAATCTTGAAAATTTAGCGTGCTGTGATTTTTTGAAAAAAAAAAATTTCAGCTTTGGTGCTCACTCGCGAACGCCGCCGGCATACGGGAGACACTTTCGGAAATACCAGCTCGGCGTTTAAGGGTTAATTGAAAAATCTTTGCTTTCAGCAAGAATACTTTTCATTTTTGAATTCCATAGATAAATAGATCTTTGCTGGGTTCAATTTCGGCACTCAATAAGTAAATGCTGTACTGTCATGGGTGTTTGACATCTGTTACACTTCATTGGGTCAGCATGTGGTGTTGACATCAAATGACCATGCAAGAATCTTGTGTGTCATATACGGAGCCTTGCTAGGATCACCTCTCTTTATCTTTCCTCCTGTGAGGATGTCTTCCATGCATACACTTCAGTTTTTATGTTTTTAAGTTTATTTGTTGTTAGCACCGAGGCCCATTCTCCTTTCTAATCCTGGTAAATCAGTGGTTTAACAGATTTTACCCAGTCTGACACTGGGGCATGTATAATTGTTGGAGGGATAATGCAGGCTAATTTGACAGCTGAGTCTGCATATTCATTTCCTTTTATTCCACAGTGGGACAGAGTAGGCCCCAATAAAATGAAAGAAATTACTAGACAGACACACCCTTGGAAATATGACCTAATACCAAGGAAGTGGGAGGTTGTATTGTGTAGATTACGTATTGACTATGCGTTTAACTCACAGCTATCTGATGAATGGGGGGAATGAGCCCTTCTGTGACAATTGCTTAGTTCCGCTGACTATTAGGCATTTGCTGGTTGAGTGTCCCAGTTTAGTGGAACTTAGGAATCGTTTTTTAGCTTATAGTAGTGAAGCAGGTGGTAATTATAGCATGGCAAAACTGTTGGGAGAAAGCATGTGTGTTAATAACGTTATCTCTTTTATTAAAGAAGCTGGGCTTCTCAAATATATCTTGACAGGTGTGATGTCTTAGTATATACTTTTTTCCCTTTTTTATGTTTTATTGTTATTTATTCAGATTAATTAACAATTCTTTTTATTAGAATTTAATTTGATCAGAATTTTATTGTTATTTTTATCAGAAATTTATTTTTTATTTTTTAAATCAAATTTATATGTATCCCTTTTAAAAAAAAATTTATTTAATATTTTGTTTAATATATTATAAAAGTTAAAAGATCTCACTTAGTATTCGGCATCGGTGACCCTGGTAGTTGTGACGGCAGAAAACTCTCAATCAATCAATTAGTCAATTATTCCCACGTGTGCTGGGATCCAACATATTTCCATTGATAGTCCTGGTTGGAGGAGTTGATGAATTTTTATTTGTATTTCCTGCACTATTTGGTTTCCTGATTTATACTGTCTTAAAGCATCTAAAGCGCTACATGAGTCACTGAAAATAACAGAGACTTGCTTTTGCCTCAGATATCATATCAAGAGCCATCTGTATGGCTGTGACTTCAGTAGTAAATACTGATGATATTAAAGGTGGGCTTTTTTTTATTAACATATTTTTCGAATATGCAGATGCTCCTACTCCAATATTATTTTTGGAGCCGTCTGTATATACCATAAATTTGTTTCCTTTTCTTCTAATGTGCTCCAAAGCATGTTGGCGGTACATTTCTGTACTTGTCATTTGCTTTTTGAGTAGGTGAGACACGGAGGTACATATCTTTATTCGATTTAAAATCCGTGGTGATAAGTAAGAGAAACAGAGGAAGAAGTAGAGAGAAAGAGAGAGAGAAGAGGATTTGCCTAGCGAGACATACTTGCCAGAGTGTTTTAGGTAGGGTAGGCTTCATGGACATTATTTGGGAAATGATAAACGAGTACTGATTGATTTAGCCAGTTTATTTGGAAAGTGTTGAAAAGTTAGTATTGACTGAGCAATGCAAGCTAAACTCATAGCACCAGTCATTATTATTTTTTCTTGCATTTCCTGTCTTGCTTTTGCTTCACATGCACAGTTATGCAGGTTATATTACTTTTGGTTTTCCGCTCTACTTTTACATTTTTATCTAAGATTATGATTGTTTTATTTGTTTTTGTATCACTCCCACAACTATGTAGCCTATGCTTGCTGTGTAGGTTAGCTTAGTTTTCAGCCTGGAAAAGTTTTGAATAAGAATTGCTGTTTGATCAATGGTTAGTTACCACTGATCAAACAGTAACTCTTATGTTGTACCAGTTTACATGGTTTTGCAAACGGGTTGTTGGAAGGTTATTCAGAAAGGCCACTGATTGGTAAGAGGAGACTGGAATCACTATTATCAAACACTCACAGGCAGGCATTTCATTACTCGATTTGTAAACAAAAATCACAAGCCTGATTGTATTGTCTGCAGTATAAGAAGTACTGACTGCTGCTTAAAAAAAAAGGGCAGTGCAAAAGAAGACAAACGACATCACTGTCACTGTGAAACCTGTACTAACAAACCACCTTTGTGCATTTTGCCATGCTTCAAAATGTACCATACTATAAGCAAGTATAAAAAGACCTGTGAATATAAAAAGCTATACAAAACAGTGGTTAGATGAAGTTTCGTTTTAAAAGTTTTCTAAATGAAAATACTCATTTTGTTTGAGAAGAGATTTTTTTCATATATAATGCACTAAATACTTTTCAGTTTCATTCCTGTCTGTATATCATATATAAAAGGTTCTCTGTTATTTTCATACAATAAAAATTTAACTGTATAAAATAAGTTATATTGCAAATTCTTTTCCATTCTCTCTTTCAACACTACAGAATCTCAAAAAAGTGATGTGTAAAAGGTACCTATTTTACCAAAGAAAAAATATTTGTCTTTAGTTATTTATCAAGAATAGTTGCAAATTCAATCCATGTGCCTTTTCTTTAATTTTAGCTCCCCAAACAAAATGCTGGGTCAAGAATTATATATAATGCACTCCTAATTTTTTTTTTTTGCTTTTTTTACCACTTGTCTAAAAAAAACAGTATTTTTCATGCCTTTAATCACATTTTAAGAAAAAAATAATGCCAGATATGGAAAATATGGTCCTGTTCTTATAGCAAGAGGTATACAAAGTCAATTGGAGCATTTCCATTTTTGATGAAGTTTGACGCACCCAGGGGGAAAATTCCAAATGCATATTGACACAATCTGAGGGTCAATGAAAAATGGAGTGATTTATTTGAAGTTAAAAGTGATGTGATGCAGAATTGAATTCAGTCATCTTGATTTAATTTGCGTACAGATGTTGATTATTGTATGAAACCGCTATTAATAGAAAATGAAATGAGGTGTGTTGGGTCATAGTCACGCTGAAGGGATTATTGTATTTATATAGAGCTATTCTGAGGAATGGTAACTGTTATTAGGTGGCTTAGTTTGAGAGGGAGGTAATGAAGGTGTTTTCAACCAAAAATCATTAATATGAACATTATTTCTGTTTTTGTCAGATTTGTTGTACGTCTCGTATTAGTGTTCTGTTAAGCCAGCATTTCATTTAGTCAAAACTAACAAGTTAAATTTTGGCATTATTCATTACTGATTAGATCCTGATTTTTTCTTCACTGGAATAGAAACTTTTGAGACCGAACTAACTCGTCTCCAGAATGCAGGTTTTCTCCTAATTGATGGCACACCCTTGCAAGATCTTCCTACTCCCATGAGGTCTCGTAGACTCAGACAGGTATGATAAATGAGCTTCTTATAGCAGGAAATTGTCAGTGATAGATGATAGATAAGTGTTAATGTAACAATTTTTGAAAATGTACATAGAAAAGATTTAAAACATACCATTTGATTATAGATGTAGAAATGTTTTTTATTGTTTGCTCTTACTATATTTTGTCATGATTTATACTGTACTAGTTGGTTTTGGTGTTGGCAAATTCAGAGATCTTTAAGACTTCAAAAATTATCTGAAAAACATTATAAGAAGACTAATAATTGGCCAAAAAATTTAAAAGTTAAAAAGGCATATTGACGCAAGTCTTTAAAAGGCCAGTAGCACACAACTCGCCTACTAGTTGCCTGGGCCTTCACAGCAAAGAGTGTGTGCTTTTTTAATGAAAGGTTTAAAAGTTGTTTTTAAGGGGCTGTGAAAGGATTTTTGTCATTAGCTTTCATATTTTGAACATGATGTAACTGAGTATGTGATTGGTTGTCAGTGCAAGTTTCTTCTCTCTCAGGTGGTTAAACACTTGTGTGCCCTTCTTGGGAAACTTGAAACGATAGAAGTAACAGAGGCCATAAGCTCGCTGGTATCAACGTGCAGGACTATTCAGCTAAGTCAGGTAAGATTGTTTAATGTTATGTGGGATCTCCTTTTTATGTATTTCACTTCACCTACTCTTACTTCATCCTAACGGACACCATATTCTTGGAAGTTTGAATTTCCATTCAGTGGCCCCTGTGGGCCTGTTACATATGGATAGATTTCATATTCTGAATAACAATAATTACTACTAACATAGTACATACTTTTTTTATGTAGATATCAGTTTTTATATGTAACTTACCAAGTAATTACATTGCTCACCCTGGTAGTGTTAGTGTTGATGTAGGTTAACTAGACCCCTCCTACTTTCAGGGTAAGAGAGGAACAACTTTAGCAAGGATTTCATTTGTTTTCTACCAGTTCGCAACTGAAGTTCAGTTGTGAGCAGTCGGCTTAAATTTTGGTGGTTCATATACGAAACAAACCCTCGGTCTTAACCTTAGGATAGATAACTTGGTGCCAGCTGGAAATCGGTAAAGTTAAAAAATTATGTATGCAAAGGACTATTGGCATCTGTGCTTGGTCACAAGTCTTGTGGAGCCACCCACATACTCTTTAACCTGTGACCCTGTTAGTTATTTTCTTACAGCCTTTAAGAGAGGACATGCTGTGCTTCCGTCCTTTTAAAGCTGGTTCAGTTTGCCCCTTTTTGTTTTGAATCTCTTTCAGTGGGATTTCTGTGTGATATTATGAACATGGAGCCTTCTCATTCTTCAAGAAGATTTCTTGGATATCACAGGAAGCAGATAAACGCCCGGATATCTTCGCCTTTTTTAACTTCGGAATACACAGAGCCGCATCCAATGTGTAGTAGGTTGTAGGTGTAGAAACTGTTCTTATCCAGTTACTTTGCCACCTGTACTGTTTGATATTTCACATAATACCATATGACTTGCCTATGGATTCAATGCTTGGATGTATCAGGTGGTGCTTTGGGAGGTAATTTTGACTAATTGTGCTCCTTTCCTTGTGTGAAGGGGTTGTGCATCGCCATCATGTTTTCGTTCCAGATATGGAAGCAGAGTTGATGTCAGAACCTTGTGATTCTTTGACATGTTGGTTGATGAAGACTTTTTGTTGGGACAGGCCGAGTCAGGAAAGAAGTTTCAAAAGGCCCTATTCAACAGAAATGAGAACGCCCAATGATGGCAGGAAGGCAAGAATCCAAGACATTAAAGGAATAAACTCATATTGGGCAATTTAAGAAGGCGTATGTTCATTGGATTTTGAGAGATGGTTCATCGTTATGACAAACCACTTTTCAATTCCCTGCACATAAGGATGTTGCCCAGAGGTCCTTGGACACATTTTCCTTCGGTCCTTTGGTGGCTGCTCAACAAATTGTGTAACTCATTCAGCACCCCTGGCAGGTCAGTTAGTATCTTTTCTAAGATGATGTTATGAATGTGAAATGGATGAGATAGCTGGTCTCTTTCCTTTTCAGATTTCTTTCTCCTTTACTTCAGGTAGTAAGAAGAGAGTACAATTATAAGCTGGAACAGACAAGATACAGGGGAGTGAAGTAACCATACTGTTAGTTATCAGTGTAAGACACCTATCAGTAGCAAGACATTGCTGTCTTTAGCAAGGAGGAAAGGAATGATAACAAACCTACATAAGTGGATATATTGGTTTGTTAGTAGAACAAACATTCTTATCTTCCTCAGAGGCAATGAACTATGACATTGTATAGAAACCCAGAAGTTGGACTCTATGATATTTATATATATCTTAGATTCTGAAATACTTGTCGGTTGTTTCTTAGAATATTGTTATTCAGAAAACTGATCAAAGGTGGCACACTTCAGTTGGTTAATAGTACTTACCTCCCACCAAAAGTAAGTCTATCCTAATGTTAAGACAGAGGGTTTGTTTTGTATATGAAAAATTTACAAATTTTTAATCAATTTGTATTTTTCATGACTAACAAACCTGAGGTCTTAACATACTAACCTGAATTGGAAGAATAACTAAAGGTCACAGGTTAAAGAATGGTACTTATGTGGTGGCTCCACATGACTCGTGACCAAGCACAGATGCCAATAGTCCCTTATGTACATAATTTTTTAACTTTACCAGTTTCCAGCTGGTGCTAAGTTATTTATCCAAATGTTAAGACTTCAGGTATGTTAGTTATGAAAAATACAAATTGATTAAGAATTTGTCATATTTCAACACTTTGCCTTTGGGAAGTTCTTTGATGAAGTATTGGTAGCCATGGCTTTGTGGTTTTTTTGTCTGGTACTGTTCTCCCATTGAGAACATTTGTTTCCTTTTGGGACTGAATCTCAATTTTGACATTTATTAAAATGGATTGTAACTTAATTTCAAGATGTCTGACTAGTGCTGCCAGCATACGGTATTGCGCTAGACTTTGTAATGATCTGCTCGTTCTCTCCTTGAAAATGTATTTTAACACTTAAAAATGGCCTTTCCTGGAGGGACGAGAGTTACTACAAGTAAAAATCTACGGCAGAAGGTCAATATTACTGAAAAAGGAGAAATTTAGTTTTAAATTAACTATATTTACATAAAGTTACGGGTAGGTCCAGGTGGTTGATTGTTGGTCCACTGGAAATATGTAGCTGGGAAGTGAACCATATACAGAGATCAGAATTTGTGCAAAACTGGTTATTTCAATGCAAGCCTTGTTCCAAAGGGTTCCCAATTTCTCCCACAATCCGGCACGGTGTTTCTCAGCAAAGAGATTGCATTCTAGCATCAGTACTAAGGCGAGGAACATGTGGGAAATGTTACACACTACTTGCTCAAAGGACATGAAGCAACTAGCTTATATAGAAAGAACTATTTAAGTTGCTTGAATTAACAAGGGGGATGTTTACTAGCATCACAAGGGAATTAATCAAAGCATTGAACCAAAATTGGGGAGTGAGAAGCTGAACAAGAGTTGCCTTGAGAGAATGGAAATGAAAAACAGACAAGAGGCAAAAACATTTCACTGACTGCACTAAATTTACATCTCACTGTACCTGGAAATCCTGGGTCTGGTAGTCTTATCTTCTGATATTTGTGTGCACTATGGAGGTGTGAGAACACTTGTGGGATCCCCCAGACGAGGCAGGGGAGCAAAAGGGCTGAAGTGGAGTCTGCAGGGCTTCAGAAAATTCTGAGCTTTTCTGAGTTTGGAATGTCTGAACTTTCTGAGGCAGAGATGCTGCAGCCAAATCTAGGTAGCCAATGGGAGCAAAGAGGGGGTTTAGAGAGACTGGAGGCTTTCAGTTCAAAGGGGCAACTTGCATATTAGAATGAATGAATCTGCTTTTGAAGAGGTCTTACTTTTCCTTGGATCTAGCTTAAAATCCTGAACAACTTTAATAAAGAAAAGTATGATTCTCACACTTTGTGTATAGAGTGTAGGGGACAAGTGTTAAATTGAAAGAACCTGTGACGAATGTTTAGAGTAGGTTGCAAGAAAGTGGAAGGTTTTGGGTTCCCATTTAGCAAAATTAGACAGGGATAGGAAATGTAAGGCAGCTGCTAGAGGCGAGAATAAGACTGTAGATTGCAAGAACTTAGATAGTTCTGCTAAATCTTCTGTTGATCATATTCCTAATGTTTCTATGTAAGATTCCTAATGTTTCTATGTAAGTTCCTCTGTGTCACCTTTTCCCAATCCTTTGACTTTTCAACCTGCTCCCTTAGGCTTCGGCCTCACCAAATCTGTCTAGTGCGTCCCACACTGCTAAAGCGTTTGGCATCATGTGTTAACAGACTGCACATGCAATGAATAGAACATGAGGGCTCTGGCATGGGATGTGAGTCCAGGTTAGGCACATACCTTGGAGTTTGAATTTGCTCTGGTACTGTCTTTAAGGCAATGTCAGGCACATAACTCTTATTGGAGATTGGCTCAACATCCGGGATGGATGAAGAGTAGCACTGCTCAGGGCAATCAAATGGCATTAGTGTCAAGGTTGGGTTCTTGTGGCACTGGTACTGAGGCAGTACCAGGCACAGTTGTTTGGTTTTGAATTGGCTCCATGTCCAAATTGGGCGGAGCACAGCGCTGTCTAGGGCCGGGCAGAGCACCTCACTGTCCAGGAAAAATACTCTTAGGGAAAGGTCACTGGCATACTCCCCTACATCTAGGAGCAGTCATACTGGAGGCTCGAGGAACGTCGGTGGGGCTGCCCACAGATGCTCGTCCCTTCAGTCGGACCTGATGCAGCGTCCTAGGTTGTGACGAAGGATGTTCGTAGGAAAGGCATTCACAAGGAAGTGCATAGGGTGTCCTTGAGCTTGGAGACTTCTAGCCCTGGGAAGGGGCACCACTGGCATTGATGAATTAACAGCCACTGAAAAGGCCCGTGGTAGACTTAGTCCACTCCCCACCAACGCCTTGTAAGAATTAGAGCACCACTGCAGTCTTCATGTAGTTTTTGGGATTCCCCAGAATGTTTTTCTCCAGAAAGGCCTGTGTGAGAACCCAGGTGTTAGTCTGCTTTGATAAGTTCCTCTTCCTCACGGAAGCACCCGATGACTCCAGAGCACCCATGAGCAGCCATGCTATTAGTAATTCCCGAGAGCCCAGAAGTGCCTGACTCTCTAGCTTCGCTTAAGTGTGATTTAGCTTTTCAGCTCCAGTATATGAGCGCCCTACTGTGCCCAAGAGTGCAGCACAAGGGTGGACTACGTATACCTTAATCGAAATGCTCGGCATATTCTCCAATACGTTTTTTGCCAGATATCAAACATTTGACGACAGCTTGCCCTTCCATTCCTATGGATCCCTCGCTGCTCCCAATTCATCAGATGACTAAGGGTTTGCATTACTCTCCTGTTTTGTCTGAAGGTGATGAGGGTGATAATGGATAAAGGCTCCCCTCCAACTTCATATGCAGTTTTAATTAAGTACTTGTTGCACCGAAAATAGTGCTCTTTTCCTCTGCTAGAAAAGCTCTCAATGAGTTGGACATTTGGCTTGCTGAGAAGAGAGAACAGGGGAAGTCTTCTTTATGTTATCCTCCCTTACATCTTGTGGACTGAGGTATTCTATTCAGCGTGTGACACCAGGGAGGGTCCCTCTCTAGGAATGGCTGCCTCCTCCCTGGGAACTTCTCGGGTCTGCTTTTAATGTGGCTAAGGTAATATTTACAGAGATTGACCACCATCTTATGAACCTTTTTCAGGATTTTTGAAGTTATAAGCTTCTTGGATTGGTTGGTGGGTGCTTTAGCTGGGAAAATTAAGAATTATTCCTTGCTACCTGAAGATGCCGTGACGGATTGGGCTGAATGTCCTTTCATGCACGGACAAGGGCATCAGGGATGGTGCTAAATAGTTAGCCTCTCTCTATGCCTTAGGAGTGTTAAAGAAAGAGAGTTCTGGTGCTCTTTTACCATGAAAAGCATCACTGCTTCACTGAAGTCTGCCCTTTTGTATTCTCTTGTTGATCGTCGGCACTTCTTCCCTAAATCTACTGTCAGTGACATTTCATTGGATCCTAAAAAAAAAAAAAAAAAAAAAACACACAAGACCTAGCACAATGTACAGTGGTCCCCCCGTATTCGCGAGGGATGCAGACCCCCCCCCCCACCCCCGCGAATAGTTGGAACCCCTATAAAAATGCTGAAAACCACCTATTTTGTTAATTAAAACTCAAGAAAAACTCACTACAGATTTATATACTTGGTTTTTTAATAGTTTCATCACAAAAAGTGCTTATTATGATGAAATTGAGAAAAAAAACTAGGAATTTGTGAATATATCTCAGAAAAATACAGTGAATATGTGAGTCTGCGAATCCGGAGAACGCAAATACTCGGGGTCCACTGTAGATAGGCCAGGGATCTTTCGTCTGTCAGTAGCAGGACCGCTTCTCCCCTCCAGCCACTGCCCTTTCAAGGTAGCAGAACCAGATCCCAGTCCAGAGCTAGAATGAACCTGCAATTCTCGGCATGATCTTTTGATAAGTCCATGTCCAACTCTCAACTCGGAAGTGAGGATCATGTCCTTCATGTCTCTGTATGAGCAAGGCTCTTACATTACTGGAAGAAATGGAGTGAAAGGGGAGCGGGAGAATGGATTGTGTTAGTGCTGTGGGAAGGTTAATCCATTCCATTAAGGAGAAATCCCCCTTGGTCAACAAGCCCATCGTGTTGCCTACTTAGTCCAAGAGGTTTTCAGCACTGTCAAATGAGGCAACATCCCTCCTTGAGAAGAGAGCCATTAAGGAAGTAAAAAAGAAGTCTACAGTTTTTACAACCATCTATTTGTAATCCCCAAAGCATGAACTTTGTAGAAAAGACAAAATTCAGGATGGAAAAGTCACTGTCATGCTGTCTGTGCAGAGGGGTGACTGCATTGCATCCATAGGTATGCAGGATGCCTACTAACACATACTGGTACATCGAAAGTCCAGGAACTACCTGAGATTTGTGTTTTGCAACATAGTGTACCAGTTTTGAGCATTATGCATTGGTCTTTCAACCACTATGTAAGTCAACTTCCAGAATTCCCAGCTGGTTGCATCTGGAACTGTTCTATATTTGGGAATGTTGATAAACTGTTGAGTTTTCAGGTTTTTCATCCCCAAGAGGGATTCAGTCATGCTTGAGAGAAGTCAATGAGTTTCTTGCTGGGTCAGGAAGACTCATCTGGACACTTTTGTCTTTCCAATGACGCAAAAAATAAAGGAGGATCTCTTCTGGTGGAATTCAGAAGACAGACTTTCAGAAAGTAAGTCTCTTTCGCTGCTTAACCCCAACCTAGACTTTTATGCATGCACATAACCAGGAAGTATCCAGAATATGGTCCAAAGAACAGAGGCATTGGCACATCAACTTCAGAGATGACAGCTATTCAACTGGGTCTAAAAATTTTGCGTCAGTAGTCCACGGTCAAGTTGTGAATGTACACTGACACTACCGATAGAGGTTTTAAAAACTTAAGCTGCTGGCGAGTGAAACTGAACAATGTAATTACTTGGTAAGTATCATAGAAATGTCATTTTTGTGGTTCAGGATGCTGAACTTCCATTCAGGTACAATGCTTTGGGGGGATATCGTAAGTAATATTTAGATGTGCAGCTGGCTAAAAGTTGCATTTTTTGCTCCAGTTTTTTTTTTTAAATGAACTGTCATTTTGGAGAGGATAGACAGGAATTTATGTAAATAAGTGTAGCTGGCAGGCAAAAGAACACTAAGAGCCGTTAATACTTAAACAGTAATACAGTAAGCTGTAAAGCAATATGGTAGATCATATACTCGCTGGGATATCCAGACAGATGATCCAATTGATTTAGTAGATTAATACTGGACTCATATTAAAATTTGCTAATTTATTTGCTTTTTTGTTGGTGGTAGATAACCTCTTGTTTAAATAGGGAAAAATATATTAAATTTACTATTTCAGTGCCGCTGGATTAATGCTTGGTCTTTTGTCAGTTATTTATTAAGTTATTTTAAAAGTTCCTACTTGCAGGGTGATTTGAATAAATACAGGTTCTAAGTTTCCCAGTTGTGCTTTTGTCTCTTCATTTTTCTCTTGACTGATATTGTTTTTGTCTTACAATGTTATCACTCCAGTTTTAACTTTTTATTTGAGGAAGAATCTTGTCCAGATCTTCAGTCAAATAGTTGAGTCTGGTATGGTTAAAACTTTACAGAGGTTATAAAATGTAGTTTGCAAGAAATAAAAAAAGATTGCAATTCCATGCTTGTCACTGTCATGGGAAGCAAGGCACATTAAAGTTGTGGTATTAATACATATTAGTATTCAGCATCGGGTATAGGCATAGGCTGCAGGATCATTTCTCCAGTTAGGTAGTTTTGGATAATGCAGTGATTGATCTTTTCACCTCTTATTTTTCACCTCTTATAAAAAAAATAACATGGTCCTCAAGTTTTATGCAACAGAAGTCTTGCATGCTGGTATTTTAGTTCTGTGTTGAATGTTAGTGAATTGTGTTTGCATTATTTTTAATTATTCTCATAACCTTACAGGGTATTCTTGATGGGGAAGATGATTTCCCAGGCCAACGCGTGTTATCGACTGGGTCTCACGACTTCTCTAGTTCAGATGATCTAAAGCATATGCTCTTGGACTCTCTTAGTCGACTGTCTGGTGCTGTAAATAGTTTCTTAGGGATGTATGCCAAAGCCTTCAGAGTGGACTTCACTGTTGATGCCACTGTAGATAACAAGAAGGGTAAGGATGTTAGAGTTTTTCTAAGTTATTTGTTAGATGTATTCTGATAATTTCTAATTTGGTCATTTTTAAGGTTCTTGATGCTTTAAATTTATGAGAAATTTCCCATTATATTGGCACAACTGGATCAGCCATGAATGTGGGTGTATAGAAGATGCTTCATAGGATGTTCTGTCAGTGAGCTTATTTCCTATGACAATGTAGTCATTAACTGTACCATGTTATTAAAATACTTCATTTGACTGATAATTTTATAAAATCTCTCATTTACAGAAGCTCAAGAGGTTCAAGATGTTAGAGAGAAAGTAAGTGTCAAAGTTCAGGGTTTGCATCGCTTGCACATGGATTGGAAGTACGACGAATACTTTGTCGAAGCTCAGCTTTTTCATGGGTCCAGGTGTATTGGACAACCAACACATTCCCTCAATAAAAAAGTCATTGTCGATCCCAAATTCTATCCGAAGGTTGTCTTCAGTCAGTGGTAAGATTGGTTTCATGTCACTTTTAGATCATGTGGTTATAGATGATAAAGTATTGTGGATCACAGAATCACTAGGATTTATATGGTTGATGGTTCTGAAAAATTCCCTTTTGATTAGAGGTCTTTGACTTCTACATTACATGCATTTCCTCAGATTTCATATGCATATTTGTGTTTGCATGCCTGTGAGAGATGAAAGGAGATTTTCTAACTCCATTAAAGTTAAGAAATGTAATTCTCAGTCTTATTAAACTGTTGAACAATTTATATATTACAGTTTGGATATAGGTACGAGATTCAACACCTTGCCAAGAGAAAGCCGTCTAGTGATGACAGTTTTTGGCCTTAAGATTATTGAGGCAGAGAACAAAGTAGAACAACCAAAGTACATCAGGGAGGAACTTGGTTGGGCAGCGATACAGTATTTCTCCTTTAGTGGGTAAGAATATTTACCTTTGAGGGTTTAGTTATGTTGATTTTGGACTGGGTTGATGTCAAACATCAAATGACAAGTCTTGAGGCAAATTTATTTAAGAAGTTTATAAAGATCAACTTCATAAGCAGTTACAAAACTCTTGATAAATTGAGTGAACAAAATTTGTTCCCAGTAAAGAGATGGATAGTTGTACTTGCCCTTCAAATTTGAAGCTTTGACTCATTGGTTTAAACTACAAAAGGGAAAGGAAGATTTTATTATTAAATGATATGCATTGCTTTCTTTCCTTTGTCTGCCTCCCATTTAACTTTTTAACCTTTTGAATGTCATCTTTCTCTCTCTGTCAGCTATTCAATAAAAATTTCTTCAACAAACTAAATTCTTTCATCTTTACATTTGGAATATCATGAAGGTATTTGATGTTGGGAGAGTTATGTTAACCAAACTGCTATTGGTATCTGGTACTTGTGATTGATTGGTTATAAAGCCATACCTTAAATATAAGGCATCATCATCATTCTCATCCTCCTCTTTGGTATTGTGGTCTTTCTGCCTGATATCTCGTCTAAAATATCACTAGAGGTACAGGTTGAGTCACTTCTTTGTTCATACGCAAACAAACCTTTGGTCTTAACAATAGGATAATTTTTAGCACTTAGCTGGATCTGGTTATATCGCAGATGAAAGCAAGGGATCTTGTGAGTTTGAATTTCAGCCTAGCCTAACCCCTTTATTTCTTTACACAAATGAATAATCTACCCACCTGTACGCTTTCTCCAACTCCAGTATACTCCAGAAATCACCTTAGAACAACAGCACCACAAGACTTACAACCCAAAAAACTCCTACCAGACAGAGAGCTCTCCCATACCAACCACACACCACCAACACGTGCTTTCTACTCCTCCGTGTTATTGTTTATCATGTCATGCGACGCCGACGCCATCTTGTCTATGACGTCACAGCCTATGACGTCACAACACAACTTAAATACATCAACAGACACCTTCTAGAATCTACCACATGCTGTCCATATATAGGACACCCACCATATTTCAACAATGCATAAAATACCCATAACAATTATACAATTTATAATCACACTTATCTCTTTCTCCCTCCCCTCCAACTGTTTCCTAACCTAGTATTCCCCTCTTAATTTCCTTCGTCCTCCAACTCTTTACCCTCTACATAATTTCTAATACATTCCCCTGAAACTCCTGCTTTAGTTAATACATCAGCCACTTGCTCCTTTCCTTTTATCCATCTCACCTCCTTTATTTCCCCGGATTCAATGGTTTCCCTTATTGCAGCAATATCTATTTTTAATCTCTTGCTACTTACACCAGTGCTCGATTTGATGGCGGTCATTAGTGTTTTACTATCAGTGTTAACCAAGGCTTCTAAATTTCTCCCTCCTACTACCTCTTCCCACAAATGCTTGAAATATATCAATCCTTCTACAGCTTCCCCAACACTTAGGGCTTCAGCCTCAATGGTGGATTTTGCCACTCTCCTGGATTTCCTAGACTTCCACCATATGGGACTTCTCCTCTTCCCATCTGTCAAGGAAATAATATAACCCAGTTGAGTATGGCCATCTTCTATGTTTCCAAATGAAGCGTCTGCATAGGCTTCCCAATAAACCCTTTCTTCTTCCATCTCACTTATTGTAACTCCGCCCATCATGCTCTTAGTTTTTCTCACAATTTTAATAAGTTTCTTCATATCCTGAGTTGTTCCTTCTTTAAATGCTTTACTTAATTCGCTAATATCATATGATATTTCTGGCATCGTGTGTAGTGATACCCAATTCAGCTGTCCTACCACTGATCTATACTCTGTTAACTCTTTTTGTTCTAGCACTCTATTACCCGTATATCTTCTAGCCTCTGGTTCTCTTATGGAATTTATATACTGCCACTGATTAAGGGAAAATCTATTCTCCTTCTGCTCTATTACTACTCCTATATACTTGAACCTTTTACTCTCTTGTTCTCCTACTTGCAATTTCCCTTTCAATCTCCCAATCGTTTCCTTTAAGAATCCTTCAGTTCCTCCGTAGCAAAAATCATCTACGTGTGTACACAAAATGCCTTCCAATTTATTGTCCTTTTTCCAAAAGAATATATTAGGTTCTAGTCTACTTCTCTCACCTTGAAGCTCCTTCACTACTTTCACCACTTTACAATACCATGCTTTTGCTGCATCCTTGAGCCCATAGACGGTTTTCTTCAACTTCCATAATCCCCTCCAACCATCTTCCCTTGGTGGCTTCAAATACACTTCTCTTTGTATCTCGTCACCTTGTAAATATGCAGTTTTGACATCCAATGTATAACAATTCCAATTTTTCACCTTTATTATGGTTAGACAGAATTTTAAAATTTCAGCATTGCATGTGGGAGCATCCTTTTCCCACTCTGCCATTTCTTCTTCAAACCCTCTAGCTACCAATCTTGCTTTACATATCCTTTCCCCCCCTTTTATCTTTTCACTTACTATCCATCTTGTAGATATAGCTTTTGTCCAACATCATTTACCTCCTCATATACCTGGTTATCTCTCCAACTTTTAAGTTCTTTTTCTTTAGCTTCCATTATGCTTCTATTTTCAAATCCCAGCAACACCTCCTCTTCATCTTCAATTTTTTCTACCTGACTATAATCCCTCAAGTTAACCCACCCTTTGTCACCTGACTGTGAGTCTTGTACATTGTACGAATCAGCCCATGCTTGGCTTGATCTTTTTCCTGCAAGGCCTAATATAGTCCATTCTTCTACTTGTCCTGTATCATTGTTTATAGCTCTAACTCTATTTCCCTTTTTGAATTTTGGTATCTCTTCCATTAACTCTCCTTCTATTGACCCACTTTGCCCGTTATCTTCCACTGTTTCCTCTATCACCTCTCTTTCTATAGTCTCTTCTGTGTCTGCAATCCTTCTCTCACCTATTATCTCCTCTCCTTCTAGCCAATCTACTTTCCCTTCATTTGGGCCATCTGATCTACCTTTCACCCCATGGGATTTATCTATTCTAGCCGATATCTTTTCTATATCTGGTGATCGTCGTTGAATCCTTGTCACATGTATCCTAGCTACTTCTCTTAAAGAATCCCCATGTTTGACTATTATTGTTTTACCCGATACTCCCACTACCTGAGCAGGTCCTCTCCATTCATTTTCATTTTCCCTCTTATAGAATACCTCATCTCCTACCACTGCTTCTTCAAATTTATGTTCTCTGATGTTTTTGTTTAGCGCTATTCTTATTTTATTACAAGACTCATTTTTTATAAATGCTTCTCTGGCCTTGTGCATTGCATTCAGTGTGTCCCTTACCATACCCTCTTCCATCCTTTTTTCTCTGCTTGCAGGACTTGAACTTTCTTCTCCCATTAGGTTAGGCAGTGAAGGGTTTTTTCCAAATACTAATTGGTTGGGAGAGAAACCCCCATTATTCATTAAACAGTTCCTAGCACTCACTACCCATTTCAAAGCTATGGACCAATCTACTTCCTCTTCCTCCATCATCTTCCTTACACTTCCCTTGATCATGCCTACGGTCTTTTCACATAATCCGTTGCTCCACGGAGATTCTGATGCTGTGGTTAATACTTTAATATTCCATTTTTCTGCCATCCTCCTTACTTTTTCATTTTGGAATTCTCCCCCATTATCTGACAATATTTTGGAGGGTGCTCCAAATATAGCAAACCAGCACTCAAAAAGTATCTTTATTATAGTTTCTGGTTTCTTATCTTTTATCCAACAGGCCTGACAATACCTCGTTGCCATATCCACTATTACCAAGAACTTTCTCTCTTCTATCTCTCCCACATCCATCGCTACGACTTCATTAAACGTTTTACTCCAAGAAAAGCCTACTACTGGTTTGGCGGGGTTTCTTTTGTATCTTTTACAAACCTCACAATTTTTAATCAGTTCCGTTAGTAACTTTCTTATTTCCTCTTTTTCTTTTTCGATTAACCCATTACTCCATTGTGCTTCCTCTGTTAGCTTCCATATTTTATCTCCACTTCCATGACCAAACTGTAAATGTAATTTCTTCATTGTGTTCTTAATTTCCCTAGGATTCTTTCCCTTCCAACCCTCCAGTAATAATTCTTCTACCTTCCTCCTCCTTATAGGTACTCTTAAAGACCCTGTTCGCTTCTCTTAACTCTACTTTCATTCCCCCTAATACTTCTATTATGACACAATTTTCTTTCAAATTTAGGGTCATACCCATTTTACTCATGGTTTGCTTACCTATCAGCCAGGGTATATCACCTTGCAGAATTTCCGTCTTCAAATAAAACTTTCTGTTTTTTAGTATCACAGGTATTTCTATTATTCCTCTGGACTTATAAGATGTCTCACCAAAATTAAACACTTTATTAGACTCTGTCCTAGTGTCCCTCATTCTCCTCAACTCTTCCTGACTCAAATCCATGACAATACGTGCTAGTCACAATTCCCCGCAAACTGTTGATTTACACCCTGTGTCCAAAATTGCATCAACCACCTCCCACGATGCTTCCACTATTTTATTAACTTCTCCTACATAAACCTCTTCTTCTTCTGTCCCAGTTTCTGTTTTCAGCTTATTTTCTTCTAGTCTTGTTTCAGTTTTCTTCCTATTATGAAAATTCTGAGGACAATCCCTAGCCCAATGCCATTCTGAGCTGCATATTGCACATACTGTTACCTTCCCTTCTTTGTTTATAGGATTTCTACCACCCCTTCCTCGGTTCCATCTTCCCCGATATTTTTGGTTTTCCCTCCCTCTCCCAGAACTGGCATTGCCTTCTGACGAACCCCACCATTCCCGTTCCTCTTTAGTCCCTAATCCCTCAAATAGTCTTTTCATTGTTTGCGACACTGTTCCGTACTCTAGCTTTTCTTGCCCACAAGCCGATAATACCATTTGTTTTTGATTTTCTGTGAGATTTGCTTGCTCTATTACATGATACCCCTTGACTTCCCCTTCAAGCTCGCCTTTCCCCATTGCTCTTTCACACTCAGATGCTGCCTTCTCGTATCTAATTAAATAGTCCGCCATATGTTCACTAGATTCTCTTCTTATTAGAAGGTATCTTTTTATTCTGCCGTAATTCTCCATTACCGAGTCTTTTAGATAGGCTTTATCTAGTTTCTCTAGGATTAACTTTGGACCCTCTCTACCAGTAAGTTTATCTTTATCTAATGCTTCCACTAGCTCTCGGGCTTTCCCTTTCTAGCTCATTCTCATTTCTATCGCCGGGTATTTTGTATCTTCTCCATACAACAATAGCCAATCTTCGGCTTGACCTTTCCATTCTTTGTATTCTTCTTGTATCCCGCTAAACCTAGGACATTCCCTTCTCCATCTAGTAGTCTCCCTTTGTTCACTGTCGGATCCAGGCATCTTTGATCAACCACGCTCTGGTACCAGTTTGAATTTCAGCCTAGCCTAACCCCTTTATTTCTTTACACAAATGAATAATCTACCCACCTGTACGCTTTCTCCAACTCCAGTATACTCCAGAAATCACCTTAGAACAACAGCACCACAAGACTTACAACCCAAAAAACTCCTACCAGACAGAGAGCTCTCCCATACCAACCACACACCACCAACACGTGCTTTCTACTCCTCCGTGTTATTGTTTATATCCTGCCGACGCCATCTTGTCTATGACGTCACAGCCTATGACGTCACAACACAACTTAAATACATCAACAGACACCTTCTAGAATCTACCACATGCTGTCCATATATAGGACACCCACCATATTTCAACAATGCATAAAATACCCATAACAATTATACAATTTATAATCAGTGAGATCTGGTAACTCTTGCGTATATCAGGTGAAGAGTGGTCAAGGACCACGCATCTATGCCACCGTGTCAGTCTTTTCTTAACTACCTGGACGAGAGTTGTGGTTGACCTCTCTCGGCCTTTACCCAGTTCATTGTCCGTTTCGCTTGTCTTTTAGTGTGTGTGTGTGTGTGTGCGCTGTTATTATGGCTGCTTCTGCTCCATCTCGGCCTCGTCAACGTGTGTGCCCCGGAACTCCAGGTTTTCAGTGTTCTCGTCTTTTGGTTTCGGCTGCAACCGACCCCTAGTCACTTCCAGTAGGTGTCGCTCTAACGTTTGTACAATAACGAATCCATGCACGGAATGCCGTGCGTGGCCTAGAGAGCAATGGAAGTTGTTTTATAGTAAGAGGGAGCATCATAGGGTTTTTACCCTTCCTTCATGGGAAGATTTTTATTTTCCCGATGCTTCGTCTCCTGCTACTGTCACACCCCATACTAGTGTTGTGCCTTTGTCTCCTTCCTTTTCTTCCATCGATTCATCGTTGGAAGCATCGGGAGGCCCTCAGGCTGATTTATGTAATGTCGCCCCTTCTTCTTTGGGAGTTAATTTGATTCGGAGTTGGCGGCATCCAAAATGGCAGCGCTTTGGAGGACGCTTGGGCTACGGGGTCCACCGTCCTTGAAGGGTTTGCTGACACACTTCATGGATGCTTGCTACCCCCCTCCTCATGCTGTCCAGGCCCTCCCCCCTCCTCCTGGCCTTGTCTTCGTGGGTAGCCAAGGTCAGCCCTTTTGTAGTGCTCTGACAGTGATGATTGCCGCTTCTTCGAGTCTGAGGGAAGCCATGGCGTCAGCCCTGCTAGTGACGTCATGGGGTCATTCATTTTGTATCCCCCCGCCAGTGGCATTTGCTTCCTGTTCGGATCGAGGGGAAGCCGTGACGTCATCGCCGCTTATGATGTCACTTCCATCGATGACGTCACTCCCAGTCGTCTCCACTGTGCTTCCTCGCTCGTCTGTGTCGTCATCGTTTGCTGCCATGACGTCATCTCTGCCATCCAGTTCATTGCATCTCCCTTCCATGTCGTCAGACCCTTCTCTTACTGATCTGTCTGAGGCTTTATGCCAGGCAGTTTTTAAGAGATTGGACTCTGTTTTAGAAGATAAGTTGGCTGCCATGTGTGGTGGGAGGACTGGAAGCAAGCGTGTTGCATTGCACCCGCCTCCTGCAAAGACATTGTATAAGGAGCCAGTGCTGTCTTCCTTTCCTTCTCTCCCCCCATCTCCGCCGTGTTGGTGTATCAAGCATTGGAAGGCTAAGGACTTTGCCCTTTCTTCACCTGTGAGTGAGGAGCAGCACCCCCATGTTCCTGAGAGTGTTGGTGTTGAGGAGTGTTAGTGTATCTTCCTCTGTGCGATCTGCAGTGGCTTCTTTGTCTTCTGCATCGAGTCATGAGCGTGTTGCAACCTCCCTCATTTGTGCACATGTTGCAGGTGCTCCCACTTCTCCTTCTCCAGGGTCTATTCGTTGCCATAAGGATCTCAAGGCGCCTGTTAAGAGGTCGAAGGTGGTGAGTGCGGAGTTGGTGCAGCAGGAGTGTTTGCCTGCCCCTCTCCCTGGTACTTCCAGGAGTTCGACTCCGAAGGATTCTCATTCTATCTATTGTTCAGGATTCCTCACTGACACACGTTCGTATGTCTATCACGCCTGTGCCGTTCCCGGCCATGTTAAAGAGTCATCAGTTGGGAGAGAGTGTAGTGATGTCCCTAGTGTTGTGGTTGGTTTGTCATGGGAGTTGGCACTTGGATCCAGCCCATACAGGTTAGTTGGTGTTTTGGGGGGGGAGACAATCAAGAGTTTTTGTCTTCCTTTACAGAAGTTATCGATCTCTTCCTTTACAGAAGTTATCGATCTCATTCATGGATTCAACAATTTTGAGAGTAGGACTCAGGCTCTGTTGTCTTAGACTCCTTCCTGCTTGGAAGCCTTGCTGGGAGTTATGCAGGATCCCAAGTCATCGTTTTAACTTCCCGTGTTGGGGCACGTCCAGTCGGTCTTGCATAAGGTTAACGTCTGTTTCAGCTCGGTACGGTTTGCTTCGCTCTAGGTGCTCTGCCAAGCTGCTACCCCCGCCTCTCATGAGGCATAGGAAGTACTATGCTATGAACTCTGCTTATTTGATGTCGCGCCATCTTAACCCGGACACCATTCATCTGAAGCCGGGATTGACTTTGGAGCAGGTGAGATCGGTGGCTCCATCCTTTTCTCCGCAAGATGCTTCAGCATTGGAATCTACGGCAGCCTCCATGTTGCAGATGGTTTCTTGGCTGGACTTCTGGTCTACGGTCATTGCCAAGATAGCTTCTGACAGGTCCCTAGAGGGGTTGGCGAGTGCTTCCTCTCTTGCCGGTTTGTTGTAGTCCGGGGCAAGGTGTTTTCATATATGGCTCACCTCAGTGTTAATTTATGGGCTAACCTTCTCCTGATTAGAAGAGACACAGCTTTTTCCATGATGGAAAGATCAGTTGACCCTGAGTCTGCTTGTATTGAGGAATGATCTGTTGGAGTCACAATTTTTGTTCCCTCGGACCGAGCTGGAGGATGTGATAGACCGATGCCTGGCTGACACCAAGGACAGATTAGTGCACCAGGCGGTGTCTATAAGTTGGTGTCTCGTCCTCAGAGACATCCGGCTCCTCCTCCTCCCCTGGTAGGTTGTCGAGGAGTTTGGTTTCGGCAGGGCCTTCCCGCTTGTCCCAGCCTAGGTCAGAGGACCAATGTCCCTTTTGCTCCCGTTCCTTAAAGCCGAGAAGGGCCCCCAGGGGCAAAGGTAAAGGGGGTTGTTGGTAGGTTAGGTACCTCTTCCTCTCCTGTGCCATGGGGGGTGGGGGGGGGGGGGGGGGGTTGCCTGGTGCATTGCACCAAGTGGCAGAGTTATGGGGCAGAGAAGTGGGTGGTAGATGTCCTTTGGGTGGGGTATCTACTGCCATTCGACTTCTCTCCTCTCTTGAACAAGCTACAGCTCAGGAGGGTGTATCCTCCAGGTTATCTGAAGTTCTTGGCTCTCTGGGGGGCGAAGTGCAGAAAATGCTGGACAAGGATGCGATAGAGGAAGTGGTGTTACGTCTCCGGGGTTTTACAGTCACATCTTGGTGCCCAAGGCGTCGGGAGGTTAGAGACCTGTGATCAACTTGACTACCTTGAATCACTTCATCATGAAGACAAGGTTCAAGATGGAGACCCTGCGTTCAGTGTTGGCAGCTGTGAGGGAAGGTGACTTCATGCTGTCTATAGACGACTTAATGGACGCATACTTCCAGGTCCCTATTCATCTGACGTCCAGGAAGTTCCTACGCTTCTCTCTCAGAGACAAGGTCTTCGAGTTCAAAGTCCTGTGCTTTTGGGCTGACCACAGCCCCTCAAGTGTTCACAAGGGTCTTCTCCCTCGCCTCAAGTTGGGCCCATGCTCGGGATCCGTTTGCTGATGTACCTCGATGATTGGTTGTCTTGGCAGTTTCCAGGGAAAAGCTGCGGCAGGACAGAGATTGTCTGCTTCGGTTTTGTCTGGAACTGGGCATCGTCGTCAACCAGGAAAAGTCAAACCTCGTACCCAGTCAAAGGCTTCTCTATCTGGGCATGGTCATCGATACGGCGGTTGCAAGAGTTTTCCCGTCACATCAGATGTTGGAGAAGTTGCGAGTGGTGGTGTGCGACTTCCTGTCGCCTCATCAGTCAGCTCATCAGTGGCAGGTTCTTCTGGGAGCATTGTCTTCCCTGGAGAAGCTGGTCCCTCATGGGCATACTCATCTTCGGTCTCTACAATGGAGACTGGCGGGGGACTCACCCCTGTTAAAGGTTCCTCTGTCTCTGGAAGTGAGAGAAGACCTTTGTTGGTGGTTGGACGACCAAAATCTTTTCAAGTGTGTCCCTCTGCGTTCTCTTCCACCGGACTTCCTTCCGTTTTCAGACGCCTCCCTCACAGGTTGGGGGCCTCATTTAGGTGTCCTCATTGCCTCAGGTGTTTGGAGTTTGGAGGACAAACAGCAGCATATAAATGTCTTGGAGTTGAAGGCAGCCTTCCTGGGTCTGGAGTTCTGTAGAAAGTAGAGGGTCATTCTATCATTCTCATGTCAGACAACACCACGGTGGTCGCCTATGTGAACAAGCAGGGAGGCCTGGTTTCACGTCAACTTCACAATTCGGTAGAGCTCTCAGCCAGGTATATCCCAGGCAAACGGAATGTGGTCACAGACAAACTCGGTCGTCTGGATTAGATCCTAGGCACAGAGTGGTCCCTTCATCAGGTAGTAGTAGACAAGCTCTTTCAGGTTTGGGGGAGCCCCATGCTGCCTTTTTGCGACTTGGTTCAACAGGAACTGGAGATATTCTGTTCAGTGGTTCCAGATCTTTTAGCGCTAGCAGAGGACGTGTTCCAACATCCCTGGGACAACCTGGAGGTGTATGCTTTCCCTCAGTTTTGTTTGATCTGTCAAGTTCTGCGCAGGCTGATAAGTTTGCAGGGTCTCAGGATGACTTGTAGTCCCTCTGTGGCCTCAGGCGGAATGGTTTCCAGATCTGCTGTCGTTGCTGTCGGAGGTTCTGAGAGAAATTCCCCTTAGCGGCATCTCCTGTGTCAGCCGCATGCAGAAAGGTTCCACCAGTCAGTAGAATCCCTGTCTCTTACGGTTGGAGGCTATCATGCATCTCATCTGAGCGAGAGACTTTTCTCGGAGAACAGCAGGACATATGTTCAGCAGTCTAAGAAGATCAACCTCTGTGGTTTACCAAGGCAAATGGGCGATCTACTGTGATTGGTGTCGTAAATGGGGTTTTTCTCCACTTGCAACATCTATTCAGTGCATAGCAAGACTTTTTAACCTTCCTCAAAGATAAGTGTTTGTCCATTTCTGCTATTAGAGGCTACAGGGTGGCCCTGAGTTTATTGTTACACCTTAGAGGTATCGACATCTCCTCTTCCTGGGAACTTTCCTTGCTAGTTAAGGGGTTTGAGCAATCAAGTTCTCCTAGGGAGCTCAAGCCTCCGATGTGGGATGTTTCCTTGGTTTCTGAGAAGCTTCACTAAGGGTCCATATGAGCCTTTGCGTCACTCATCTGACAGGAACTTGACGCTCAAGACGGTTTTCCTCCTGGCCTTGGCATCTTTGAAGAGAGTGGGAGAGCTCTATGGTTTGAGCTATGATGTGAAGCACACCAGGGGTTGGGGGTCAGTCTCCTTCGAATTTGTCCCAGAATTCGTGGCCAAGACCCATAATCCTTCTGTGCATGATGATAGGTTCACTTCGTTTTCCATTCCACCACTGAATGATTTTGTGGGTGGTGATGCTCAAGAGCTTTTGTTGTGTCCTGTCTGGGTACTGCGTTTGCTATCTTAAAAGGACACGGCAACTTAGGCCAGGCTGCCGCAGACTTTTTGTTAGCACTGGACATACAAAGAAAGAGATGTCGAAGAATACTCTCATTTTGGATACGGGAAGCCATCAGACAGGCATACTTGACCCTTGATGATTTCGCCGCCATGTCTGTGCAGGCTAGAGCGCATGACATTATAGGTATTGGTCCCTCTCTGGCTTTCATAAAGAACTTGGCTGTACATAGTGCTGAGCGCTGGTACTTGGTTACACCAGTCCACGTTTACCTCCTTCTATCTTAAGGATGTTGCCCACAGATCTGCAGACACATTTTCCCTGGGTCCTGTGGTGGCTGCCCAACAGGTGGTTTAACTTCTTATTGCCCTTAACAGGGCACTTTTGTATCTTACCTAAGATGATTGTGTGGATGAGAGAATGAGTGAGTTGTCTGGTCTCCTTCTTTCCCTTGAACCTTTCCTTCTTCCTTCAGGCGGGTTAAGGAATAGGCACGTCATTCGCTGGACTGGTCTGATACAGGTGAGTAAGGTAGTCATACAGATAGTGTGGTTGCATGGTATACAAATATCCAACCCTCTATTCGGTAACATATGCTTTGCTCTTTGGCAAGGGGGAGTTGGGATTGGTAACAAATCCTGGTGTGTTGGTTTGTTATTGGACAATCAACATTTCTCTTTGCTTCCCCTGCAATGATTCTCCCATATATCATTGTACGTCGCTCATTGTATGAGTGGTTAGATATCAATTTATCTAGCTTGTCACGGGCTTCAGTCCCTCTCCGGAAGTTATTTCTTCTGGAGCTGGACTGGTGGGTAGGCCCCCAGCTGGTTTAGGATGTCTTGTACGTCCCGCCAAATATAAGTATCCTATTGTTCAGACTGAAGGTTTGTTTGCGTATGAACAAATGACAGATTTTCTAAGACAGTTTGTTTCATAGCTTCAAACCTGAGGTCTTAACGTTGTACTGCCCACCTCTAGCCGCCCCTCTGTCTGCTAAGACATCCTGATTTGGGAAAGACTTGACGAGGTGGCGTAGACGAGTGGTCCTTAACCACTCTTCACCCGATAAACACACGTTGCCAGAACTCACAAGATTCCTTGCTTTTATCTGCGATTTAACCGGATCCAGCTAGGTGCTAGAAATTATCCTATTGTTAAGACCTTAGGTTTGTAGCTATGAAAAATACAAATTGTTTTGGAAAATTTGTCATTTTGAGGAGAATAGAAGAAATGATTTCTTTAAACTGGATTGACTTGAGGAGAGATGCTGTAATGAGAAATGTCTTTCTTGGATCTTCTGTGTCAAAGCCATGGTAAGCATCATCTTCATAATATTTTTTTAAGAGGTTATAATTGCTCAAATGTAGGTCTGTTGTAGTTATAACAAACAATAAGTGATAATAGGCCTGGCTGACTAAATAGCAACAAACCTGCCCTAGAGTTACATTAAATAGTTGAAGAGAAAGAAAACTATATACGTACAAGTTCGTTTACTGGCATGAGATGCTATTTCTTAAGTAATATAATCTATAAGATAATAAATTTTAAAATGCTCAGAATCAGATTTTTGCACACAATAAATTTTAAAATGCTCTGAACCAGAATTTCTTACATATAAAAGACAGTGCCCTGAGCCCAAATTTCCCAAAATAGTACACATTTTAATGATGGATTTGATGTTAACCCAATAAGAAGTGGTTTATGAGATTCAGGAGTTTGAATGAAGAATTGTAATACAATATTAATTTATTATCATCGCTTCTAATGCTATGCAATGCAAATGACATCTGTAAATTTCCACCACTCTTGTCTTTACCGCCTATGTTTTAACTTCCACAAATTTTGACTCGCCTTTGGTTTTATATCTCAAAACTCGTACAAGTAGTCAAGATTGATCCAACTCTGGTACCAGCAGAACCCTAGCCAACAACATTACACTACATACTGTTATCCCTAGGGGACAAAACAAATGTCCAAGCCATCTGTCTCCATCTCATCTCTTTTGCTTCTTTAATTTCTCATGTTGGATCATTATTCTACTGTCTGATTCCTAATATTCTTCTTAAAGGTTTATTCTCAGTGGCAAAATCTTTTTCATTGTCATGACATAGACGTGCATACAGCAGTATAGATGATGCTAGACTGATGCATAATCTTTCTTTTATTTACAGTTTGTTTATTGTGGTTTTCAAATTTTACTTAGCCTCCCCAATGATTGTTTTGCTTTTTTTTTTTTAAATTCTTACTAGATTCCATTGCTTATGAACCTGTATTGGATTTTTTCTGTTGCTGAATATTGGAAAGAAAGCCTCTATTCCTTTCTGTATGTATTCAAACATATTTCATTCCTTTAAGCATACTTTCAATGTTATTTTTGTTATCCTTAGTTATTGTTTTTCTTTTTGTCTTCTACCTCTTGACAACCTAATTTTACTACAATGTAAATATTCTCTTGCACCTCCACCCAATTGTGTAATTAAAATCCACAAGAAGGGCAGCTTTTAGTATTCCCGTTGTTTACTGCAGATTCATTTGACAGGATTCCATAAACATCTTCGTGGTTAATTCTAATTAGGTTAGCTCTGTAATCAGAATTCTTAAGTTATGTAAGACCTTGCATGATGTCAAATTGCCTATTGTAACCAACAGAATATTATTCATTTCTTTGAATTCAGACATCTTGCTCAAGGGGCTCATTTGCTCACACTGTGGCCTATGGCAAGTGACCGGCGGTTAGGACCAGCCCCTTACTCGTCGGACCATCCACAAGTTCATGGCTGTCCTGTGCTCTGTAAGTTGGGAGATGTCATTTTTTGCTGGTTTATTTTTATTCAGAAAAGATTAAAATCACACAGCTTATTTTTTGTGAAACTCAAAAGAAGATTCATTTTGTTTAATCACTGACCACCAGTCACATTTGCCCACATTTTCAGACAAGTGTTCCTAGATTTAGTTTTTAGTGTGACAAAAGTGGCTGGGTAGTCTGAAGATTCACACACCTCTTGGAACAGCTCTGTCAAGAATCTCCAGTTTGTTACAGAACATAATTTTTCTTAAAATAGGACTTACCATGTAGGATGAAGCTGATGTGTTCATTGTATTTGTGGAACTATTTGTATTCTCTGTGGGGTGCATGGTGGGAGTCCCAGTATAACCCCTACCTGCAGAAGCTACACTTTACCTTGGGTTGCTAAAGAGTTTACATCCCTGCTCTGCAGTAAAGGACTTGAGTGTTTCTAAGACCTGTGGTGATACACTGATGTCTTCATGTGCCTATTCTTATATTTTGGAGAATATCTGCAAGTTGGTGTATGTGGTGTACAAGCGACACAGCTGTTAGAAGATGCCTTGAGTGTGGTCATCTGTGTAAGGCTCCTGTCACACCATGGAGTTTGAAACTGCGCCCACACTGTGCCACCCCACCCCACCACAGGTGACACGATGAACTATCGTTTATGACATGATCGCTGCATATAGACTTTTTATACTGCTACAGTCAGTACGCAAGATGGATGGAGGAGAAGCAGCTGTTGTGCCTTTACTGCCTCTATTTAAAAAAGAAAAAAAGACGACAATGCAGAATCCATTGGGTGCATCCACAAAATGTTCAGAGACATAACATGGTGTATTTAGTTCTTTTTGAGGAACTAAAGTGTGACAAAAAAAATAGTTTTTACTTTTAGAATGTCACACATTGTGTTCGAAGAACTCTTTGAACATCTGCATGGCAAAAAATAGTCGGAGTAACAAATTTCTCTCCATGCTGATGAAACAGAATTGCAACATTCATATTCTTCTGTAGGACGTTTCATTTGAACTAATGAAATTATCAATTCAACGTTGATATACGTAGTCTTGATCCATGTGTTCACAATGAGGGTTACTGCATGTAGAGTGGGAAAATAAAAACTTACTGCATGTAGTGTTGGAAAATAAAAACCGTGTGATGTGAAGATGTTTATTGGACATGTAAGTTGACTGTCATCATCACGGTGCCGCACCGTGCTCCAGAGGGGCACCACTCATGCAAAGCGGTGCCACAGCATTGTAAAAACCTCATTAGATTTATCAGTCAAGGATACCACACTGCTGGCAGTAACGGTTTCAAACTGCATTGTGTGGAAGGAGCCTTAGAGATTTTTGTTTGCTTTTCCCACTGCTATGGCTGCAGTTGCAACTGTGTTTCAGCTTCTGCATTTGTCAAAACTGCCATACTTCTGTCTATTAGACAAAGGAATGTGGGTCTTGGGACATTTGGGATTGAAAAAATAGGCATATATAATCATGAGCTCAAATGGAAGTTCCAGTTATGTTTTTAGAAAAAGATTGTATTTTTCAGAGCATTATTGATTCTTTATAGTAATATTCATACTGTATATATATTTAGGATATTTTACTTAACAGTAGCAGTAGTAATTTATATTCTTATTGCCAAAGAAGTTTGCAGAAATGGATATTTTGAATGTTTTTACGTATGCCAAATAATGACAGGAGAAGGTTAAGGTTGGGGAGTCTTATACTGACTTTTCAGATAGGCTTGGGTTTAGAAGTACAGTCTAACCTCAGATTTCTTGCAATCATTTTTCATAGACTTTTTCCGACAAAATTGTAACTGATTTCGTACACATCTCTGGATTTTGTACACATCCTCGGATTTCGTACACAGAAAACACCCCTTCCAGGGGCCCACCTTGTGAATAGGCCCTGTACAGTGCCCAAACAAAACATCTCTTGTTCTCTGACCCATTCTACCTTTGTGTTCATCATTTTTTATGATTTGTGCTTTTTGAGTTCAATTGCTAAGTAAGTCATCATGGGGCCAAAGAAAGTTCCAAGTGCCTGTCCTTCTGTAAAAAAGGTGAGAAACTGTGGAATTAAGAAAGAAATAGCAAATTGTTCGAGCCTATAATTTGTGAAAAGGCAAGGATGTTGCATGTTGATCTATGTAAGAAAATGCATACAAGTGCTGCTGTTAGTGAATTTAAGGCCAGCAGAGGCTGGTTTGAAAAATTAAAAAAGCAAATGGACATAGATAATGTGACTACTTCAGTTAGTAAGGACATGTATACAAGGAGTGATGTAAAATATTTTGTGGAGAATTATCATCCCAATAAAGATGATATAATCTGTCTCCAACATGCTTAATGACAATGCCTTTCTTCTCTTTAGGTAAATTTTTAAGAGACTCCAGAAACAAATGTCTCTGGACAGTTTTATTGTGTAACGGGTCCAGTGACGCACAGCCCTGTTCGGGCGCCAAAAATACTGTGGCAGAATCAAAGTTAACAACATAGCAAGCAAAGCTCCGCACAGTTACGTTAATTGTACAGATTCTCAAAAAGACTCTAAGCCCCACTTTTCCTTCTACATTACTTGATTCGACAGGACAATTGGTTCACCAACAGGTACATACAGAAATTTCACACACTCGTACTCACTATCAATCAATGACACTGGGCCGTCCGCTGGATACAGTTGTTGAGACACTACTGCTGAGAATCACAACACAAAACAACCGATAGAGTACAACAACACAACAAATCATTGAGCAGATAAACACCAACAACAAAACAACAACCTTACAAGTCCAGATGCAACCTTTCACAAACAAGAAATCACAACTGCTCACCAACAACAACACTCAACAACTCACAACTACAACTCATATACAACCCAACAGAAACTCACAAGCTTAACAACCTTCTAACACACAAGCACAGCAAACTTCAAGCATACAATACCAATAACAACTCCAGATAAACACAATACAACTGACCATCTGTACTATCCAAGACTGCTGCCAAAAACGTCTGTCCGTTACAGACACCGATCCGAGACTGACTCGCAACCTCGCCAGCAGACAACCCAAAACAATCGCCCAACAGGCAAACCATCGCTAACTACCACCCTCCAGTTACGCTCTTTCTCTCTCTCTCTCTCTCCAGCTCGCTCACTCAACTCTTCAGAAAAACACATATGTGTAAGTGTTTACATAATAAAAATATGGAATGTTAGTCCATATATATAAAAGACCAGATTGCTTGCAGGAATGTGATCAGACTAGAGACGCTAAAGATGACGTATACAATAAGTATGTAGGCTAAGTTGACATGCCGTCATCTGTGGTCATTCATTTGTTTTGAAACAGTCCAAGCTCCCTGCTTGAGACAACTACCCCGACCTATAATTCAAACGGCCTACGTGATCTGTAGCGTGTCTCATTCGATTGTGTGTTCGTATGTAACTATGTCATTTGTAAGTATGTTCATATGTTCGAACTACTGTCTATTCCCTCATAACTTGTAACAGAGATGGTAGACGAGCAGAAGAGAGTTAGCTATCGTCATTAGAAGACCTGTATCTCTTTACCTAAGCTTTATCATGTAGAGAGAACAGAAGTAGCCATCATCATTGGCAGAAGCGATCAAGCTATCGTCATAGAAGACTTGTACAATCATATCTGATCTTCACCATGTAAAACTTCAGAAGAATATATATATTTTTATACTTCGTGTTTTCTACAAGAACCTCCTCACCGAATCATCATCATGAGTTTAACACATCGTCGTAATAACCAAGAACATAATACCGACTTCGTAAGTGATCTACAAACCCCAAGACACTCCCACGAATATGGAAGTGCAATACCAACCGACTTAGCGTATGATTATCGCAAGTCTAACATTACCTGATAGGGCGCCTTATCATACAAGGCACAAGCCCTAATATTGGTGGCAGTGGACCAGAAGAACTCTACAACGTCCTACGAAGAAAAAACAGAATAATAAATCATGAAGTCAACGACGACGAAAGCAGCAGATTCTTCAAGCAACCTAGTATCATCGTTAGTGAGTGACTTCAGAAAACAACAAGATTCGTCAAGCAACTTAGTATCATCGTTTAGTGAATAACTTCAAGAAACAAAACCGATGTGTCCTTTTCCTACGGCAACGGAAGCTTCGTCTCTCATTAGAATCATTCAAGAAAACATCGTTAGTGAGCGTTTCCGGCACTGCAAGAAACAAACCGAACGCGTCTGCAGCATCGGATTTTCAAGGGCTCGAATCATCCCAACAACGCGCACGGGGGAAACTCAAGCCAAAAAACCAGGTCATCCGCTAAATAGAGAAGGAGGACCAAGGCCGTGTGTCGTTATCGGAACACCGTGACTTCCCACAAAAGCAAGCTAAGTACAATTTTTTATTCATTTGGAGTAACTTTGAGTGTTTCCTTTGCAGGTCGAATTTCGTTATTCCTGTGGCTGAAGTTACGAGACATTCTTAATCTTACTTTTTTACAGAAATGATCTACATCATTGAGATTTCGCTACTGCGAGTTTTTATCTTTGAGTGTCTGTTTCTAGAAGTTCTACTGAAATATCATAATCATATACTATGTTAATTTTATCATTTTGGGTGATTATTAATCCCTTACGTAACAAATCATATTAAACAGTGAATATGCGTTTACGCAGTGGACGTCTGTATTTATACAGATGCATGGATAGGGTCGTTAAGCACCGTAGTGATTAGAAAACACACAAAAACAAGTGGAACACCCGTACAAATCTAGATAAATTAGAGGTAACACTAATTCGGGTCATGACAATAAATGCTCCTTTGCAATTCCCGATCGCAGTTTTAGCCTTGAGTTTTTTTAGTTATATAAAATATCGAACCTCAATGACTCAACTTAACTTTAAAAATATGGCTGGATTGCAAGGAATAACATGTCTGTAAAAAACTTTCATCAGGCTAAATGCGCTGACCAGGATCCCTCACTATTTCAAATTTTAGCAAAGAATGAAGTACAAACAGTTAATATGGAATGCAGTAGTGATAACTTGTCTTATTAGTAATCGCTCAGTTCCTAATAGTTCGTCATTCATTGCTTTATACGTAACCAGCAACATAATGCTAAAACACACAATACGTTGCCGATGGTAATAAAGAGAAGGATCCTAATTATTACAAAAAGAAATAGAAACAGTGGCCCGTTCAGAATCAAACAAGCAAACTCGGTGACTGTGTCACCTAGTCAAGCGGTCAAGGTTAGTTAAATCTGCCGAGTGTTCAAAGCATGGCAAATTCCACACAATAAGCGACTCTAGCAGAGTGGGGAAAAGCGATGTTGGTTCATACATGCCAATATCTTTTTGAATTAAAAAGGATTTTTCCTATGAAACACACGACCGTATAAAGTAAATCAGAGCGGTTTGTTTTCGTTTTAATTTTAATCATTTAAGTTATAATAAATACGGTGGGGATTAAGCCCAACTGTACGCGCCGTAAAAATTAGAATATCATGTTTTATTTCTTTAGTACACGTAATATCTTGTATTTACGGACTCACCGTCTGTTGTTCAAACTTCCCTAATGAGAAGTCCGGATAAGCGAGCGTTTACAGATACCTCTATAGTTATAAAAAACATTGATCTGTATCTAGTGTAATTGTAAGATTCATCTAGGGGTATACAAAATATTATCTTACATCCTGCAAAATAAGGAGTGTTTATCAAAGGAAAATCCTATAAACCTTCAAACATATTAAAATCCGTTTAAACAAAAATGAGACAGTTAAACAAATAATAACTTATATAAAGGAACTATACATTTGTCTCATAAATCGTAACATTGTTCAAATGACCCAACAAAATTCTCCCACAACCACAGTCGTAGTTTGCACGCAAAATCTCGAGAAGCATGCACCCTCGAATGTCTTAGTGCGTGTAAAAAGACTTTGCTGGGAAATGAAATTTTAATCCTTCCCGACACTCTGAAATATAACGATTTCCGCGAACAAAGCCCTAGACACAGTTGACTCGCAGCAACATGTTAATCTAGTAATCCACAAAACCTATACATATAAATATCGCATTTTTTTTATTGTTGTTAATTTTTAATCCCGCCCAATCAGTCGTGGATGAATCTCTCTTATATTCTATCTAAAGTAATATCAGTAAAGTCATTCAAGCAGAGATGATTAAGCAGAAATTTTTTTTAGCTTTTACCTGAATACCAGGAAGTTTCTCCACTAGCGAGTGATCTCTGGGAAAAACGGACGTAATTTAACACAAAATACGGTCTAAGGACAAACATAAAGCTATATACTTACCTTCGTATAGACTCTCACTGAAATTTCAAAATAGAGGTAAATGACGCAGTTGAAAAATGTTAGTAATAGGAGCCATTAGGAAATCAAATAAGCCCATATAATTTTTCCCTCAAACGTCATGCCATAAAAGATCGGACTTGGCGTATCTGCGTAGATTTCTGTCGCTTAAACAAGGAAACGACTCCCGATAGTTTCCAGTGCCATGTACCGACGACATCTTATCTCTGTTAGGTTAGAATAAATTTTTCACCAGCTTGGACTTACTTAAAGGCTTTTACCAGATACCATTACCTAAGTGATTGTACCTCATACACCGTTTTCAGCACACTCAGGGGACATTATCAATTTTTACGTATGCCTCCGGCTTACGTTGCACCCCAATTACAATATAGTGTTTGGAGACTTTTAGGGATACCCTACATGCCTATATGGATATCTTGTAATCTTTTCTAATACCTTAGAAGTACATTCACATAAAACTAGAAGCTAGTGCTACAGAGACAAAGACAAATAATCTCAGAGTAAAATATCTAAATGTGAGTTTTTAAAAACCGAACATGTTTATCTAGGTTTTATGTGTCTAGTCAAGGTCTTAAAGTAGTCCATGGTAAGGTGTCGGCTATTCATAAACTTTCCGTACCTATTAACGTAAAAGGGGGATACAGCACTTTGGCGCTGTAGTGGGTATTACAATCGTATGTAAATATGTAACTCTTCAATCATGACAGCTCCTTTAACAGATCTTACGAAGAAGAGCGTAGATTTATTATGGTCTAAAAAGCATCAACAGGCGTTCGATATCTTAAAAGCGGAATAATGCAGCTCACCTAACTTAAAAATCCCTGATTTAAATAAGGAAATTTTTTTTTATTGCAACAGACGCCTCAGACCAAGGGGGTAAGAGCCCGGTACTACTTCAGTAATATGATAAACAGTTCTTTCCTATAGCTTTTTATTCACGTAAACTAAAGCCCTCTGAAAGTAAATATGCAGTAATAGGCAAGGAAGGGCTAGGTATCTTTAACTCACTAGTACATTTCAAGTTCATAATCTACGGCTATCCTGTTAAAGTCCTCACTGAGCATAAGTCACTTACCGAGTTTTTCAAAGGCTTTAATCACAGTCCAAAGGGAACTCGGTGACAAATGATCATTCAGGTCTTTGGAGCCAAGATAAGATATCTACCTGGGAAAGCAAATATCATAGCTGACGCATTATCCCGCAATCCCGCACCATACTGCAAAGAACCATTAATTGGACTAAAAGATATAGAAACATCCGTGCCTATTGTTAAAACCGTATCTAAACAAGAAAATTCCTTAACCCAAGAGATCGCGAGCATTGAATATCTGGGTTGGAGCGCAGAACTGTTACAAACTGAACAAAGCAAGAGTCAACAGACATAACCACAACAATAAACACTTCGAACGGAAACAGAGTCAGCAGCAATAAGCAAACAATAAACACTTCGGACGGAAACAGGGTCAGCGGCTAAAGCAAAAAAAACCAATAAAACACTTCGAGCGGAAACCCTAAAGCAAAAGTATATTTAAAGTATGTGTATCAGAATTATGTAATCAAATGTAGTATTATATGTAGGTCCGTGACGAGGAAAACCCGAAGAACACAGCAGATGACTAACGACCAGGTAGTAGTAATAATCTCTTTCATACCAATCGTCATAAACTGGTTGCATTCCGTCATCCAGGGTTCCCTACTATGTCACAGAAAGCCAAATCACTTTTACTGGCCTACAATGCTTACAGATATAAAAAGCACATAACTGATTGTAACACGTGTCATGAAAACAAGGGACACACTAAGACACCTGTCAGTTAAGGGCCTATCCTGTGCCAAATCAATCCTTGAAAGAATATACGTAGAATTATTAACAGAATTACGAGTCTGACAGAGGGATAGTGTTAATAGTTCCTTGACACGTTATATAGAATTAATAGCACTAAAAACAAACACCGCAATTGAGTGCGTTAGGAATATTTATGAGTGCTAAATCAGTAAATATGGAATTCAACTCATAATAATCTGTGACTCGGGTGGTGTAAATCAATAATAATCTCCTTAACACGTTGTGTGAATTCCTTTCCATTAAGAAAACCATTAATATATTTTATCACCCAGAGTCAATCGGTTTGGTAGAATAACGGATAATTAAATAGGAAGTGTCAATGTCTTACGAGTTACAACTCGTGATATTGGATCCGAACTGGATTATAGCGGTTCTCGCGGTTTTAAATACCTTTATCATTTATATCTTGTATCTATAGAATTGATGCCGCAAGTAGCCTTATACGGTACGCCGCTAGAACACTTTTCCCACATATCAAGCCAACCATTAATTTATTAAATATATATAAAAAAAATATATAAATAAATAAATAAAAATAAAAAAATAAAATAAATATGGATACAAGTGGAGTCAATATAATACACTCCGTAAGAAGTCGGAAGGGTTACAAATTATAAATATCCAAATATATATATGCGTAAAGATTTGAACTCTAACTTAACGCTTTAGTAATGACAAATAAGCTAAAAGTTCAAACACATATCAAAACCTACTGACATATTGTCTGTCCCGGTGATTTATATTCGTAGTCAATGAAAAAAAAAAATATATACTATAATAATAATTAAATAAATAAATAAATAAAATAAAATAAAAGATTTTATAAATAAATAAAATAAATAAAAAAAAATAAAAAGATTTTTAAATCAGGAAGTCTAGAAATGAAAATGTTTATCTAGGAATAATCCTATATGAATCTTATACAGGGCTAATAATATATATAGAATTTGTATGGAAACCTTTTTCATTAGTTTCAATAAGGAATATTTAATTTAACATAATCATGCAGTTTTCCAACATGAAACTAATATATTGTTCAATTTTGGTACTGTTTTTTTCAGACATTCTTCTCATGTGGGTCGAGTATTAAAAAACAAAAAATTTATCCTAAAGTCGTTATTTATTACAGCAAGTAACGTAACTCTTAGCTGGCTGAGAGCAATCTCCTGCCAAGTGACGACGTCATCATTGCCGTATCAGCATTTGTTCCTTTTAACCTCAATAATCTGCTTACACAGGCTTCATCTGTGTGTCGTCTCTGCTTGCAAAGCAGATTGACTGGAGAAAGGAATGCTTAGCCCGAACTTTTCATGGGCAAGGCAGACATGTCTATCCGTATGCGCAATGCAACTTTAGCTAAGGAGTTGCAATCATTTTAAAATTAATAACAAAATAAGCAAATAGAATTTCTATAACAACAAAATGAATTAATTTTTTTCTGAACCTCATAGACATTTAGAAGTATCAAGATATGTATAAGAAATATTTACTTGCAACATTAGCCTATTACAATTCAAGTAAAACATTCATGGGAAAATGTCACATTTTCTTGAAAAACCCAAAGTTTATTTAGAATTTGGTTACATAGTGGGTTTTTTCGTTGCATCTCCTACCTATTAATAAAGTTTTTAAAATTAACTTCAGAGGATGCGCGCGAGAAAATTGAGTATGAAACTTTTGTTAGGGGCACATAGGATCAGATTTTATCACAACTTAATTTCAGTTAGCATAGAGAAATACAGAATCATGATTAATCTTCTCTTTGACTCTTTTGTTGCCTGGCAATCTTACAAATAGCTCCGTTTTCCACATCTTTGTCTAGTAATTTACTACCAGTAATATCGAATTTTCTTTGAGATTCGTAATGATATCTATTTATTTTTTATAATTATGGATATTTTTACAGTCCTCATAGACCTGGATAGGTTCACTCATTGTTAACGCCATGGATAAAAAATGTTTGTACAGCTCTTTTGAATTCCAAAATATCAGCGAATTCATGTGGGTTAAGTCTGGTCTAAATGGCTCTCTTCCCTCCCCTGTATTTGGATGTCGTCTGAATTTACTTTGCCCTTGTGACAAGTATAATTTCACTTGCAGGCTGATTAATGGAACCTGGTTACAGTATCCTGCAGTACGAGAATTTCACATCGCAACTTCCAAAAAATCGTTCGTCGCTGCGGACGACGGCAGTCGAGTAACAACCGCCTACAATGTGAAAGGAATAAGCACCATCATGGACTTCTTCGACCGACACCGTATCTCGTCGTTGATCTCGTTTTAATGCGGGACGCTCCGGCGGCTGTCGAAATTGACTACGAAAGGGACATACTTCCGACAATTACGACCAGAAGGATATTCAGCTCTACTTTGCTGGCGAAGGACTCGTGCTGGGGATGATTTTTTTTTCATCGCGAACGGAATCATGTAGCTTAGGATGCAGAGAATAAGTATGAGCGCAAAATAGAACGTTGGACTCGCCCAGGCAAATTTTCCCCTTGTTTTAACCCTGTGAAATAGGCCGTTTCATTTGGCTATAGGTGGTTGTCTGGAACTGTGTAATGGACGAAAAGTTGTTCGAACGCTAGTTGAAAGTGAAGTAGTATAACCTCGGTCATGTATCCTATATATATAAAGTATCATGTATCCTATATATAAATGATCATAAATAACAGAATCGAAATATATTTTTTGGCGTGTACGCACTAGGAATCATATATAAATGGATCATAAATAACGGATCGAAAATATATCTTGCGTGTACGCAATAGGAATCTATTTAAAGTGCACATATATTAATCATAATCTATGAACCATATACATATGTATAAACAAATCAGGTAGCCCTATAATCAATCTGTTACCTTTTATCTTACCAATATCTGCAGTTTATATGAGTTAGTATATGATTATGAATCAGATAATATAACATTTAGCATAAAAATCAACGAATCAATCAGCATAAACATTAATAATGTTATCAATTCCATATATGTAATTTTTATCAGTTAAAATATGATTTTTTATCATGTTAATCTTCATTCTATGCAATTATCGAGTACATTAGTATTTTCTGTAGCATATGTATCTTAATGAAATGAATTGTAACAAAAAACTGTATCATTATATATCACATGGATCACTATGATTTACCAATATCATTGTTTTATATTTTATTACTTGAATCAATTCATGTACACCATGAATTTTTATTTACTTATATATATATATATTCACATAGTGTCTGTATCACACTCCTATAAGTCAAATGCAGTCAAGTTTGAGTAATATTCAGTAGTTGGTTTTTGGTAGCTGACCGAGCTAATGTAAGTGTTTACATAAATAAAAATATGGAATGTAGTCATATATATAAAAGACCAGATTGCTTGCAGGAATGTGATCAGACTAGAGCGCTAAAGATGACGTACAATAAGTATGTAGGCTAAGTTGACGTGCCGTCATCTGTGGTCATTCATTTGTTTTGAAACAGTCCAAGCTCCCTGCTTGAGACAACTACCCCGACCTATAATTCAAACGGCCTACGTGATCTGTAGCGTGTCTCATTCGATTGTGTGTTCGTATGTAACTATGTCATTTGTAAGTATGTTCATATGTTCGAACTACTGTCTATTCCCTCATAACTTGTAACAGAGATGGTAGACGAGCAGAAGAGAGTTAGCTATCGTCATTAGAAGACCTGTATCTCTTTACCTAAGCTTTATCATGTAGAGAGAACAGAAGTAGCCATCATCATTGGCAGAAGCGATCAAGCTATCGTCATAGAAGACTTGTACAATCATATCTGATCTTCACCATGTAAAACTCAGAAGATATATATATTTTTACTACTTGTGTTTTCTACAAGAACCTCCTCACCGAATCATCATCATGAGTTTAACACATCGTCGTAATAACCAAGAACATAATACCGACTTCGTAAGTGATCTACAAACCCCAAGACACTCCCACAAATATGGAAGTGCAATACCAACCGACTTAGCGTATGATTATCGCAAGTCTAACATTACCTCATAGGGCGCCTTATCATACAAGGCACAAGCCCTAATATATGCACTTACTCACTACCATACAGTAACACTAAACAGGAGCATGACACACCAAACACAAGAAAGCACTTAAATTCTCAATTATTCCTGACAATTACAAACAACCCAACGACTCTCTCTCTCTCTCTCTCTCTCTCTCTCTCTCTCTCTCTCTCTCTCTCTCTCTCTCTCTCTCTCTCTCTCTCTCTCTCACGCAACCCTCGAAGATGATGTCAAATGCAACTACCATGTCACTCCTCCATAGTCTTAGTGTGGGGTTACAGATAGTGTTAGCAAAAAACAAAGAGAAGTAAGCATAGATAGGTCCTTGATTCCTGAAGTCTTTCTGGAGGGGATTTCCCTTCCAAACCATAACTTCTCCTCCTCCCTCTCCCCTCCTCCCTCTCCCCTCCTCCCTCTCCCCTCCTCCCTCTCCCCTCCTCTCCGTCTTCAATACACTAAACAAGAGTCTTCCATAAAGGTAAAAGTGATATTAAATTTTTACTTATACATTTCATTAGTCATTTCATTGTTTTCTGTATATAAAACTATAAAAAATATAAAAAAAATATTTTTGGGTATCTGGAATGCATTAATGAGATTTAAATTAATTTCTTATGGGAATTATTGTTTTGGATTTCATACGTGACGGACCTTGTGAGACGTGGAACAGATTATGTATGATAACCAAGGTCCACTAGGAGTTTTAATACATGTTGGTATATGGTATTTTTTTGTAGGATGCTGAATTGAAATACCAGACTTTATTGTTAATGTCATCACTACTAGAATCTAGAGGATTTAATAATAAATAGGTTTGGGTAATTCTTTGTGATTTCTTATGTAGGTTACCATTTTGGTTTGTCTTGGAGGGGAATTTCCCATTTTCAGTTTACTTTAGTCTAGATAGTAAGTTTTTGAGTATGGGAATTTTTTTTTTTTTTTATACTGCTGATTGTAAATAATTACTGAGCAACTTTATATTTTATTCTTTACAGCTGTTAAGTTAATGGATTTTGGTGGTGAAATTCTATTTCCTGAAATTGTGCCTCTTCCTCCAAAGAAGCTAGAATTTTCATCACTAGACATCAATACTCAACAACAGTTGTCTGATATTATTGAAAGAGACATTTTCACTTTTAACAAGTAAGTGACATGTGATTTTTATGTTTGTTTTATACTAGTTATACTCCTTTGTCATTTTCTAAGGCAAAGCACAGTTGGCTGCTAGTGTATGTGATACACTTAATCATTTTCCATTTAAATGGGAAGATTATGGTAACAGAAGGTACTGCAACTACCTAAAGATTTGTGAAGACTATTATTAAAGTGTATAAAAGGTAGTGCCCATGAGTACCAAGTTCCTTTTGGGATAGTAACCCCATCTGTTTGTTCTTGTACAAATACAAACCATCGGTCTTTACATCGGAATTACCTTCAGCGCAAGATGGGGCAGGCTGCTCTACACAACAAGGTTGTGAGGTAGTTGTACTACCGGTGGGAGAGGCAAGGGGTACCCTCACCACCTCCCTGCTGAATCGCGTAAACACTTGCCTTATAGCCGCCTTCGAGAGAATCCTTTGGGCCAGCCCTAGGAGAGCTGTTAATCAGCTCAGTGGCCTGGTAAAACTAAGATATACTCGACTTAATCTTCGAGAGCAGACACAATATTGCACTCCTCTGCCTGAATGTTTCCTGGCCGTTCTACCATCACTTCATTCTGGTTTTTTCCTTTTTGTTGTGATTGAATATTTGTGATATATATGTTCTTAATCTTGGATAACATGCAAATCCAAGAATTGTCTAAGCTTAAACCTTGCTTTTGCCTGGGTGGGAGACGATGATGCAATTGCTTTCTCTTGCCCTTTGATGCAGGAGCGTCATCTTGTTTCTAAAAGTGGGAGAAACTTTCAAAAAATTATATGGTTAATATTGGGAAGTGAACCATGCCTATTTGCCTGCCTATGCAAAAATGAACATGATTTGGTGTTTTTTAATGCCATATACAGTCAGTGTGGGTGATAGTTGCAGAGAATGCATGTTTGCAAACATTACCT